>NC_135180.1:39062293-39157293 GCF_041146795.1 Maylandia zebra | reverse complement strand
ACAGAGGTCACTGCTGCGTAAACTGGTGACCTTCGATCTGATCCTCAGAGCTCTCACCAGCACTTCTCACGAGCCTTTAAAATCATGTCACATGTTGTACACACACACACACACACACACACACACACACACACACACACACACAGGTGCTATAACACCAAACAATGCAACAGCTCTAGCCCCTGTGTTAGTGCGGTGGACAGAATATTAGGAACGTTTGAAGCAAACAGCCTCTCTCTCTCTCTGCTGTGTGTGCGTCATTGTGGACGTGCTGCTGCACTGTGTGACTAACAGGTGAGCAACAGGTGTGTGCGAGAGAAACGAGGTGGAAACAGCTGCAGCCCGTCAACAGATCCTCTATCGTTAAAAACTGATAATGCAGACGGAGTAAACCTGAGCTGCTGATCCAAAGGTCAGGCCTGATCGCGGCGCCCTGCGCGCTGTCTGCCCTTCAGCTCGTCTAACTCACATTAGATATGCCGAAGCTTCACACACACACACGCACACACACACACGCACACACAGAAGTGTGAGAAAAAGAAGAAAAAGAAGAGCTGTAGTTACCACGAGGTGATTCATGTCGAGCTGTGCTGCCTCTCTTCAACCTCACAAGGACATGCGCACACACACACACACACACACAGAGTCTCAGTGTTTCTGACACGCTGCCAAACTACGATCTGCTGCAGAGGCCAAACTGTCTGCGCTCGGCAGGAAGTAAACACGACACTGCAGCTTTGCATTGTGCAAAAGTCTTGAGCCACCCAAGCAGTCGGGCTTTGGCGTAATGCTTAAGTGCTCTTGAGCAACATTTCTCCCACTTTGTGGAACTCTGTTTTTCTCTCATGAATCATTCAAACATTAAAGGCTTCAAGGGATGAAGCAGTGTGTCTGTGCGTCACAGCTTCCTTTACGCTCTTTTTTCTGTCAGTAACAAATAACATTGTTTTAGTTGAAACACAAAAAAGGAAGTGGAGGAGAAAAGAGGAAGTGTCAGACCTACAAAATAAACTATCTACAGCATCTGAAAGTCATGCTCTTATGGTCCAGATGTCAAGAGGAATCTATTAACGTGTCCCTTAAGACAAAAACGTTCAGACGTGAACTCACATACAAGGTCTTAAATAATCAGGCCCCATCTTATCTTAATGACCTTGTAGTACCATATCACCCTATTAGAGCACTTCGCTCTCGCTCTGCAGGCCTACTTGTTGTTCCTAGAGTATTTAAAAGTAGAATGGGAGGCAGAGCCTTCAGTTTTCAGGCCCCTCTTCTGTGGAACCAGCTTCCAGTTTGGATTCAGGAGACAGACACTATCTCTACTTTCAAGATTAGGCTTCAAACTTTCCTTTTTGCTAAAGCATATAGTTAGGGCTGGACCAGGTGACCCTGAATCCTCCCTTAGTTATGCTGCAATAGACGTAGGCTGCCGGGGATTCCCATGATGCACTGGGTGTTTCTTCTTTACTCACTATGTGTTAACAGACCTCTCTGCATTTAATCATTACTTATAGACTACTTGCACTAGGGCATGTGACGTATTTCCGTTTCCAAATAGTACCGCTTGTGCGTTTCCGGTACGTTTGCTTATCTATCGGTAGCTATGCTAATGTCGCTTCAGAATGAGTATAAAAAGGAAAGTATTTAAAACAGAACATTTTCAAAAACAGGAGAAGAAATACTCCGAGCATTGCTGTGTCCCACTTTGTTCAGCTTCAGCCAAATTTAACGGCATACTAAGTTTTCATGCCTTTCCAACCCATTCCGACTTGAGAAGACAATGGCTGGTAAACATACGCCGGGATCATTTCACGATTACCTCTCACACCAGGGTCTGCTGCAGACACTTTGCCAGTGATCAACTCATAGAGCCAACAACCCTCGATGGTCGAAGGAGGCTTATTAAAGGTGCTGTACCAACACTTTTTGAGTGGAATGGCTATAAAGTTGAACCACCGCGGCGTAGTGTTTGGGAGAGAACGGAGCGACGCCCTGAACTAGTTCCTCCTGACGATCAAGAAGAGCACAGTCTTACAAGAGATCATGACTACTGCTCAGTCCCTGAGCCGTCTGCATTGGACATATCAGCATCAGCTGCAGAAGACCTGTCCGAAGACGTGGAGACTCTGAGGAAGGAAATACAGGAGTTACGTGTCCAGCGAGAATTTGGGTTACAGCGTTTTGCTGGCTCCGACACTGACATCCGATTCTATACCAGGTACACCTAAGTCCTATTCAAGCTAACTGTTTAAAATATACCAAGGTCACCATCAGTTAAATTTAGAAAGTTTTTCCAGTCTTAATGAAAACAAAATAGAAATTTACTTTTTCTCTGCTGATTGTATGTTTTATGTAGATGCTTTAGTATTTAAACGATATCCTAATGCTACAGGTAAAATACAACACCAAATACTCTTAATCAGACTATTTTATACAGCATTCCATTAGCATATTTGTCACAGTTCACATTATTTTTATGTCAGTGTGTAATGTTAATTAATGATTGACATGATGTATGTCTCTCTCGTGAATAGATTTCCAAGCTATGATCATTTGATGGCATTCTGGGTTTTGATTGAGCCTTGCATCTATAAAATGATCCGGGTTTCAAGAGCCAAGTCAGCTGCCAATCGGAACGAAGAAGTGTTGACACCTGCACGCACATCAACAGTAGGTTATGGGTTTGTTGGTAGTTAGAACTAGAGGTGTAATGTTATTGTATTTATGTACAATAACATTACTTTATGTACAGTAGCATACATACACAGGTGTATGTATGCTAGACTCAGTATCCTTTACATACATACACCTGTGCACTACAGCACCTCATTGTTTACCCCATGGTACAGTATGGTATGCCTAACCATTACAAAACATTTAGCCAAGAAAAGCATAATTTTACTAGTTCATAGCTTAAGGAGTAACATTTTCCCTTTTGTTTTCACCTTCCAGAGGCAGCTGCTACAGCCAATTGATGAGTTTTTTCTTTTCCTGGTTTTCCTGTCAGTTGGTTTGAAGGAGAGGGACCTGGCACACCGATTTAACATACACCAGTCCACAGTGAGCCGCATTATTGCAACATGGACAAATTTTCTTGCCACTGCACTGGGGTCTCAGTGCATCTGGCTTACACGTGAAGGAGTGCAAGCTTACTGAGGAATTCAAAGATTTCTCAGACACCCAGATGATCCTTGACTGTACAGAGCTGAGGTGTCAGACACCATCCTCACCACTTCTCCAAAGTGAAATGTACTCTTCGTACAAATCCCACTGTACGATGAAAGCCCTGGTTGGCATAGCTCCACATGGTCCAGTGACATTCATCTCTAATCTGTATGCTGGTTCGGTTAGTGACAAGGAACTATTCAAACAATCAGGCATTGCTGAGAAGTTGACTGAAGACATGGCAGTGATGGTAGATAAGGGCTTCCTAATCACTGATTGTTGTAAATGCAAAGTGTACTGCCCACCTTTTCTATCTAAGCAGAAGCAGATGCCAGCATACCAGGTTAAGGAGACGCAGGCCATAGCCAGACTCAGGGTGCATGTGGAGCGAGTCATTAGGAGGATCAAACAGAACAAACTTTTTGATAGCATCATTACCATGTCACATGTTTATAATATCAACCAACTGTTTGCAGTGGCATGTATGCTGTCAAATTACCAGAACACAGCATTAGTTAAAAAATGGGTTAAGTGAGACAAGATGGATTTTTCCCAAGACACCAGTGCCAGTACAAGTAACTTATGGAAAATGACCTGCAGCTGAGGCCACTACAGTTGCATTTCTTCCTTCTCAGCTGACAATACTTGATTACAGAACTGGTACTTGAGTGCTGATAGTTGAGTTTCAGTTATTGATAATTCAAATTCATTGCAAATGTTTAATGTTAATAATACTGTTTAATTATATTACTATATTACTATTCAGATTCAACAAAACTGTTTATCAAAATTATAAAGTAAATCACTAAATCGTTTTAAAATCATAAGTGACATTGAGCTTTTGGAACATCAAAAATACCATTTGTCATTTTCTACAGTTCAGTTATTGTCTAAATGTATATCAGTATGCTAGGCATGGAGTTTTAAATACTTACCATGTAAATAAGTTCTGCACAAATTCAACGTTTTAATGTGTGTTTTTAAAAATTAAATTGATGCCATTGCTTAAATAACAGTTTATTGATGTCACATAAAAGTAACATGTAACAACAAAAGAATTCATGAAATATATTGAAAATAAAACATCAGTTATTTTGTTCCAGCCAGCCTGAAGGATCTGTTTTTCTTTTTGCTGTTTTCACTGTTCATTTTTTCAAACACAGGTATCTTGGCATATATATGTAAAAAAAGAAATAGTCTGCCTTTTCTCTGATTGCATTGTGCACATCTGTATCCATGTATATGTGGCGAGACGAGGTTGGGATATAAAGTAAATACTCTTCAGTTTTAAAGAACGACAACGCCACCCTGGGAATTTCACCCAGAGAATACTGGAAATGACACTAAATCACCAAAAAGGCACTTAGGTTCGCTATACTCAATCCAGAGACGAGGTTCAATAATAAACAAATTGACAATTTATTAATAATTATTTAAAACACCATATAAAAGCACAATCATAAATATTCAAGTACAAATATGCTTAAAAAGGTATTCAGAGCTGAGGCTTACCAGTGGAGGGGCAGGGATGCCACACACAAACTAAAGAAAGAAAACACACCCAAAACACAAGTGCAACACACTATCACACACACTCACACTAATAAACTAAACAAGGCAGGTGTGTACACTCAAGGGATCCCACCACCAAGGCACCCTAGTCTCCTCCACGTCGGCACTCCGCATCTGAATAAAAGAAACAAAGAAAATTTTAATATATTACAACAAACTAATGTGTAGCACCGGGGGATAACCCAACTGCAGGACCACACTGGTGATCTACAGCTAGAAAAAGGGCCTCCCACCAGTGGTGTAACAGAGAATCCAAACTACAAATCAAAAAGCAATAAAACCACATACAATCTGAATAAAACTCTAAAATCTGGAGCAAACGGAATCGCCGTACTGCTCCAACTTGCCGTCCACACGACGATAAGTTAACAGTCAATCAATATGCACGCCAGCTGACTCCGATAACCGGCATGCATATGGCCGTTGTCCACGCCGACGTCCACTGTAAAAGCTGACAGCAGCAGGGAAAGAATTCTCACAACGGGAACAGACGGTAAAAGCACAGCAAGGCAAAACAGCAGCACTTCAGTTCGCGTAGCTTGGCGCAAAACTAAGGTCCACACTTCCTGCGAAACATAATAAATAATTACTATAAAAGAACAATAGAAGGCAGAGAGCGTAACAAAAGTTGATTACGTACCAAGTAAGCCGGGTCATAGAACGTAAGCAGAATAGCTCAGAGGAGGCTTCTATAGCTACGACCAGCCGCGATGGAGACTTTAGAGTAACCCACAAACGATCTCTACCACACCGAGGAAGTCAGGTGACCAAAAAGGAGATCACAGGCAAGCAATGCAGAGACACTCAAATGGCCACTATTTATACCAGCGCCCCCTAATGGGCCAGGCTGAAAGTGGGTTGGACCGCGGGATAACATTCATCCTGCCACATATATTCTTTGCACTAGGTAGTCCTCTTGTGCCCACACAACAAAGTCACACCACTGCATCCCACTGATGAGCAGTTGTCCTTGCACTTGCCAGTAATATGCGTGGCTCTTTTTTAGTTTAGGGGTGCCACATTCCATCTGCACATATTTGCAGTCAATAAAGTTTTGTACATTGGGACATTTGAATTCGACGAAGCCAAACTGGGGGTATTCATTGGGGTCAAAAACAACACCATCAGGAGATGCAGCAAGCCAGGGGGCAATGGGGTGAATGACCAGACCGCAGGGTGAGTAGTTAACATTCATTAGCCTACTATACTCTGCTGCTATTGCAGGCTCCATCTGAGTTCCTCTCCTCATGTCTGCTGTCTGCCTTGTTCCCTTCAATATACGCTCTGCTAGTGACTCGGCCGAGCTCTGGCCTCTGACGTGACACGCCTCCCGAAACCTAGAGGCAGTCACTCTGGGCCTGCGGAGCTGATGCCACTCGGACGAAGAGCTTTGCTCACGTGTAGCTTCCTCTATTTTGTGAGCCATTTCCAGAGTTACAGACAAGCTTTTCAGATGCAGAAGCTCTTCTTCTGAGCACACAAACACACAATCTGATGGCAAGATGTCATACCCCTCCAGAGGCAAGTGCGGTGTTGGTGGTGCATCGCGGTGTAGTGTGATGTACCGGGTTGTCAAAACCGGCTGCTGATATGACAGAACACTGCCCTCCTGCACCAGCCCAAAGGCACTTTCCACAAGCTGCTTGTCAGGTCTCATGTTCATTGTGGTCACAAGTGGCCTGTCCTCAATATTAAATTTTGCATATGCCTCCGTTATTCTGAACAAGCAGGGATCTGGTAACGGACCCACCATGCCTCTGTAGAAGCCACTCCTAAAGAAAACATCAATGACAATAATGTAAGGAAGAAGGTTGTTATACTGAACAACAACTAAACTAAAAACTAAAAGGTGTAAAACAGTGGTGCATAAGTTAGAGACTGGGATGTATATGTACATGACTGAGTTAGCCGTCTTCAGAAAGTGTAATGTTGTATGTAAATTAATACCTATTCTGACACATGTATGTATGAAAAAAATAGCAACATACATTTGTAACACATGAAACCAAATTTTACAAATCTAATTACCGTACTCCAGTCTGGGCCGTCCTGGTACCGGCTCAGTGAAGATCATGGAGTTGATGGGTCCTGGCCTCACACCCTAACAGAAGACACATTTACTATGGATGGTGTTGCTGTTCATATGTAAACATGGACTAATTCAAAAACTTTAACCTCATTTAAATTACCACTGTCCGTGGCTTGTGCCATTGCTGTTCAGATTCCGTGCAGCTATGCACAGGGGGGACAACCGGCACTCTGAGTTGTGAGTAGTGTGCTGTTTGGAAGAGCAGTGCCACTGTGTGATTGCACATAACAGCGCCTGCCACACAGGAGCACTGGCTATGTGTCAGTATCACCGGCGATGAATCCAGAAGCTTAATCTAAGAAGAAAGAACGAAAATTAAAAATGTAACATCTTCATGGAAGAGCCGAACAGGAACATAGTTCAGTGTTATGGTTACGTACCCTCCTGAATGCTTAGTGTTTCCTTCTCTCCCTATTAAAACAACTTAACCATGCTTGATAACTGTAATAACTTAGATTGTGTATATTTGCAGTATTAACTTGTTGTCAAATGTTTCTGATCACCCAAACACACGTTGATTTAACTATCTGACTAGTCAAATTAGGAGTGATAAAGCAGGGAGACAAGGAAAACATTCAAGTTGATGGGCCTTTAGGAATGAACTTAACTAATGCTTAAATGAACTGAACCCCACAGAACGGGGATTAACAACTTTACACAGCTTCCTGCCTACACTTAGTCTGTGTGGTGCCTCACTCTTCCTCATTGACCTGAAGCACAGGGCTCTCACACCGACCTCCCCTGACAACCTGTCTTTATTGGACACTGAATAAAGATACAAGTACCATTAGCATTATTTCTGTATTACTCATTTCAGCATGTCTTAAACATATATATTTTACACTTAGCAAGAGTAGCATTAGGTAGTTAACTACCTCCATAGTTAGCCAACTACCTAACGCCATTATAACAGTGTCTAACAACAAAAGTGACATTAGTTAAGAAAACCTCAACTATAGTTTAGGACGACATAAAACACCGTTTAAGAAAACATGTAATGTAGAGAACTGACATCAAATGAAGGACATAGCGGAGTAACGTAGTGTTTGCATTTGACGTTAGCTAGCGTTTCTTTGTCGGTTAATTTACGTTTTCTTACCTTCGTAGTTGTGTATATATGATGCAGCATATAACTTAAATCCTTTATCTAATTTGCTGGCGGGGGTAGTCATCACTCTGCAAATCCGATGAACATCGGTGATGTTCAATTTTGGGAGCTCTTGTAGGCAGCGAGTGTAGAACGTCGCCATGGTTTAACCGCACCGGAAGCACTGGAGCAGGACTACATAGAACGCGGAAGTGTTAGTGCAAGTAGTCCATTATTATCTCTGTCTCTGTTCCACAGCGTGTCTTTATCCTGTCTTCCTTCTCTCACCCCAACCAATCACAGCTGATGGCCCCGCCCCTCCCTGAGCCTGGTTCTGCCGGAGGTTTCTTCCTGTTAAAAGGGAGTTTTTCCTTCCCAGGTGATCATCTGGCTGCTGGGTTTCTCTGTATGTATTATTGTAGGGTCTATCTTCCAATATAAAGCACTTTGAGGTGACTGTTGTAATTTGGCGCCGTGTAAATAAAACTAAATTGAATTACCAGGACAAACAGAGGGAACGACTCTGGGCTAAAAGGCACTCAGTAAGAAGAGTCTGATGAGGCCGAGCACACAGAAGGGAGCCTTCCTCTCAGGCCGCCGTGCCGAGTCCTGCAGCCGGCTCGGCTGACCTGCTTCCATCACTCATGGGATCTCATGGCAGAGGGATCTGTACTTCTACTTAATTACAGATACTTGTGTTAAAAATACTCCAGTATAACCTGAAGTACTCATTCAACTTCTTTACTCAAGTAGAGGTGAAAAAGTACCGAGTGTGAAATGTACTCAGAGTAAGGAAGTAAGAAGCAGCACCACGTTGCTAGCACCTATTTTAATGCACAGCTAAATATAATATGAGTGCATGAGAATACAAATGATCCTTAATCTAAATTCTGATTGTCATGAATGTACTCGAGTACATTAGAAGAGAATAGAAACATCTGTGTTGCATGATGGAGGGTGACCTGGCCTCCACAGCTAAACAGAAACATGAGGCGAGTCGAGGGTTACAGTGAGAGGCAGCAGGAACATGAAGACCTGCTGAGTGAAAGCAGAAGTCCTCGGAGGCTGTACAGCCACCCAGGGTTTAAACTGCTCCACCTCTGTCAGGTGGAGGGAAGTGAAGCACAGCCCGTGCTTCCCCTGAGCACTCAGAGTTTGTTTAATCTCAGAAACACTGAGCTGAGTTTCACTTCTTGCTTTTTGAGAAATATCTGAGTGAAACTGTCAGAGCTGCTCAGTGCAGCAGCTGCAGCCGCCCAGCTCCACCTCAGAGACTCCATCACCACACACAGGTAAGGAGACAGCGCCGTGATGTTTGGTAAAGTGCTGCAGGAGGGAGAGCGATCGCCTCCGGTCTGGTCTGATCCTGAAGTCTTGTGTTTTCTTCAGCAGCTTTGCAAACTTAAGCCGTGCTGCAAACCTCCCAAACAGCCTCACTAATCACACTGCTGTGAACTTTAACCTTTCACCTGCTAACTCACAGTCTGAGAAGGAGCTTGTGGTTTTGATGCTTTGACTTCGAGGTGAGTTTCCTGCTTGTGAATAATCTCTCGCTGCAGAAACGGTTCCCAGACTGATGGAGCAACAGTCTCGCCTCCTTAAGCTGCCAAATCCTCTGCTTTTGCCGCTCACACGGATGATGATCAGCACCACCTGATTCCAGTGGAAGCAGCGGTGTAGGGCATAGTTGGTCTCAGGAGAGTAATTGGAAAATACATTTCTACTTCAGCTCTGTTTTGTGTTGCAGTCTGGAGGAGATGCACCGCTCACTGCTGCCCCTGCTGGTCAGCCTGAGTCCTGCTATTCTGTTCCTGTTGCCTGGCATCATTGTGACACAGGAAGGACTCTGGGAGGACTACAAATATGGCCACGGTGACCTGGACAACCACAATTTCTGCACCTGGAAGTGCCTCATGTTCACGCTGCAATGGCCGGGCACGTTTTGTCAGGTGAGCATTGGGCTGTGCATCAGGAAATGGTGGTGTTCCCCTTCACAGTAAAAGCTGCGACTTCTGAAACATCTGCAGCGGTCAAATTTAAGAAGAGCTAAAGACATAAATACACACACTGAAAATATCCTTTAAACAATGACGTGTTTGTGTCCTTTAAGAAGGGAAACCAGGAAGAGGCAAAGTAAAAGAAATGAGGCTGAAAAGGAAACGAGCCATAAGAGAGTAGGAATGGAGAGGGTAGGGAAAAAGAAGGCAGGAAGGTGGCGAGTTCTTCTTCTGTGGTGTCTAACATGCTGTCTGTCCCTCAGTCTCTGAACAACGTGAGTCTCTGCAGGATTCCTCCAACCGTCAACAACTGGACCATCCACGGCCTTTGGTAACCCCACCCTGCTGCAGCAGCTGAGATTACTCCCAGTGTTCAGACTGATCAGTGTTATTGATCCTGGGTTGTCCTGTTGATTTCATTGGCTGTTTGCGTTTGTGCCTGCAGGCCCCTCCACGCTAAGAACCGCTGCGACTGCTGGCCGATGTTCCCCTCTGACGTCCAGGTGAGTCCTGGTTATGCAGCACTGTGCAAAGGTCTTCAGGAAGCCCTCATTTCTTTCCAAACAAACGTGGAAATAACTTAAATGGGAAAACATGCACAGAGGCCGACAGTGATCACTGACTGTTTTTAGGGCCTGGTTCAGATTAAACGGAACAAGATACAAAGCATTAAAACATGTGAAAAACCCAGAGGCAGGATTCATCACTTAGAGACCGGATAGACTCTGCCTCTATAAATGCAAATGCATCAGGAGGCTCCTGTTGCAGTGATCATCAAACACTGACGTTCTTGTTTTTCAGGAGCTGAAGGCGGAGCTGACTGAACTCTGGCCGTCATTTGTGAGATTCAAGTCCAACTTCCACTTCTGGTACTCACCTTCATCGACACACAATGTCCAGCAGGGGGCGACGCCTCTAACATCTCATTATATGACAGTCTATCAGAAATACGAGCCTACTTTTAACTCAATCTATGACCTCTGCAAACACATCCATTGTCAGTTTGAGCTTTTAGTTGTTAGTCTCAAGACTTCAGGAAGGAAAGGAAACAATCATTCATGTGAGGAAATAAGATGAGAAATGAAAGCAGGCAGTTCAAGGAAAAGAGGAGGTCACAAACAAAAAGACCTGAACTCTTTCATGGCATGCATTTTTAATTTCTCTTTGTGAAATGTTTTCAATATTGTGATCGATCCAATCATGGGCAGGACCTGCAACGGCCGCTGTGGAGTCCAGTATGCTGATGACCAATCTGCAACCGACTTGCTGTTAGCAGATGACAGCGCCATCTTTGCGGAAAATGATGCAGAGGCTACACATATTCTACACGACATCACCCAATTTGCTCAACCACATGGTCTCAACACCAAAGTCCTTACTACTGCCGGGTCGCCAGCCACCGTGCATCTCAAAGGTGTGCAAATCGAACAAGTGCGGGAATTCAAATACCTCGGCTCTCTGGTCCAAGAAAAGAAAGTGGCATCAAGAGCGGAAATAGATTCAAGAATTGGTCAAACGGCAGCGGCTTTCGCCTCCCTCCGATGGTGCGTCTGGAAGAAGACAAACGTCACCCTCACCACCAAAATCTGCCTGTACCGTACACTGGTGTTGCCCATTCTTCTCTATGGGTCGGAGACCTGGGTCATCCTCAAACACGACCTCTTCCAGATGCGCTGTTTGAGTCAGATTCTCCGAGCGTCCGTGATCGTCTCAGCAACAGCGTGATACGTAGTCAACGTCACCAGCAGCCGTCAGTGGAAGAGCTGATTAGGAAGCGACGTCTGCAATGGTTTGGCCACATGTGCCGCATGAGCAACCGTCGCCTGTCATATCGCCTTTTGATGCAGCAGACTCTCCGCCGTCTGGAGAGTCAAGCGTGATGCGCCCAAGAAGACGTCATCAAGCAAATTGAAGATGACCTTAAACAACGACGTCTAACCCTCGAGCAAGCAAAGGTGAAAGCAAGAGACCACAAGGCCTGGAAGGCACCCACAGCGACGTAGTGGCTTTGTGGACAACCTC
Organism: Maylandia zebra; assembly: GCF_041146795.1. NCBI lineage: Eukaryota > Metazoa > Chordata > Actinopteri > Cichliformes > Cichlidae > Maylandia > Maylandia zebra. The sequence continues at coordinate 39,145,361 of NC_135180.1, read as the reverse complement.
CCCGCTGAGCACCAGCGAGGGACAAAAGAAGAAGAAAGAATGTAAAAACAAACGTGACTTTGTTTCTGGGAAAATGAGATCCACTTCGCTTTAAATTTCGATAGAACAGCGGCAGTATAACGTCCCCGTAAGTGGACATCAGGCCCATGCAAAATTTAGTATTTTGGTCTAGACAACCCAAAATGTGATGTCCACATATGTGGACGCCAGGTCCTAGGAGGTTAAGGAAGGAAACAAGGGGGGTGGCAAGGAAAGGTTTGTTAAAGGCAGGAAAAATGTTCCTAGAGAGAGAGTGAGAGTGAAGGAAGTAAAGAGTAAGTGTGAGGAAGGAAATTAGGGGAGAACCAAAGAAATAAAGGAAGGAATTAGGGTTATAGAAAAGGAAGAAAAATTATGGTGTACAAAGGTTAGAGGAGGAAATGAGGAAATAAGGGGACAAGAGAGAGGAAAAGAAAGGAAGGATAAAGAAGGAAAGGAAGCAAATGACATCTTGAGGAAATGAAGGTACAGGGAGGTGAGTAAAAGGGTTTAGGAAATGAGGGGAAGCAGAACGTGACCCTGTAAACTCACTCGGGTTGTGATTCTCTTCCTAAAGCGTGTTTCTGTGCGTCAGGAGGGACGAGTGGAGGAAACACGGAGCGAGCGCGGCGTGCGTGGAAGGAATGAACTCTCCGCTCAGATACTTCCAGGTCTGCGTCAAACTGCGAGCACGGTTCGACATCCACAGGTGAGTTCAGCTCTTCTTCAAACTGAGACCCCGAGGTCGATCCTCACGTTCCCATCTGTGCGCCGTGGAAACGCCAGTTACGCCACACAGCTGCTCAGGTGAGCTCTGAAACGAACAGTGATGTTTTATTTGTGTCTGCAGCCTGCTGGAGGACTCCGGCATCACTCCGTCCTGTGAGCGACCCTACAAGGTAACAGTCGACAAATCCAACTCTGACCTGGGGAAGGGTTTTTCAAGCCTCTCATGAGCCAAACTCAACTTCCGACTTTTTCTAAAAGGTTAAAAAACCGGAACCTTTTATTAACTCTGCTGATCATTTGTCAGAAACACCTTAAAGCTGTTCTCGGGTCTTACAGCTCCTGTTCCACGGTTAGAGGTTCAGATTAAACCAAAGTTTCTGATAATGAGCTCATCAGTTAAAGCTCAGGCTGCAGACTGTGTCACCCACCTGCTGTCCAAATATGCTGCTTACGAGGAGCAGCCAATCAGAATAACAGCTGACTTTAAGGGGGAGGAGCCGACATATCTCGTTTCATATGAAGTGAAGCCCAGTATGAGCTAAAGTAGGATTATTCTGAACACAGAATCATGCAAAGCCATCAATAAAACCACAGAACTGGAAATTAGCAGGTCGGCTTTGAAATATTATCCATGTGTTATTTAAACTAGAAGTCTAAAATTATCACGTGGAGGCTCATCATGGTGATCGTTTTAAGCCAGCTCACCTCCTGCAACCACTTTTCCGAGAATACGTGCTTCTTTTGCAGTTCGGGCTCCTCCTGACATTTCTTTGGAGGTGGAGGAACACCAGAGTAATTGCTAAAAGGAGCTTCTTCACCATTTGTTCTAAACAAATGTCTGTCCTCCTCCAGAAAATCTTATGTACGCAAACGCACATTGCAACTTCATCGTGTTGGGTCTTTTATTTTGACAGCGAATGCGCACCTGCGAACCACTTATGTGCACCCCTGATTATATCAATGAGATGTCCCCACAAGGATATAAATACGTGTGTGTGTGTGTGTGTGTGTGTGTGTGTGTGTGTGTGTGTGTGTGTTTAGGTGGAGGAGGTGCAAAGCGTCCTGGCTCCACACGTGGGGGACAAACTGGAGATCCAGTGCATCACGGATGAGCAGGTCCGATGGCGCCGGTTTCTTCCTTCAGAGTAAATGTGCTGCACTGTCTCCGCTTCAGCTTCTCATGTTAGCACGTTTCTTCTTCTTTGCTGTTGACTGAAACATTCAAACACTCCTGGTCCGATATTTTCCAGTTTCTGCAGCACAAACTAACAGTCCAGGTCTCGCGGTTGATCTGATATCCTCGTGTTGGTGTTGTTCCCAGATCATCATACTAAATGTTGTTCCAGGATCAACATTGCAAGTGACCAATCAGAATGTTGTGACGTCATACTTTTGCGACTTTGGGAAAAACCGGCGTAAAACAAAAAACTGTACTTAAGCTGCATGAAACCGCCTCTGTCCGCCGATCAACGGACCCTGACCCTAACCCCGACCCTAACCGTAACCCTTTAATAAACAGTAAGCAGAATTGATATTGTCCTTGCAACATTGGAATTTCATAAATGCACGAATGGCTTGGCGCGCAGAAGAATAACGTCACAACAATGTGATTGGTCACTTGCAATGTTGAACCTGGAACAACATTTTCATGATGGTCTGGGAACAACACCAACACGAGGATATCAGCTCATCCCAGGTCTCGCATCCTAACTAGTGATGGTAAATTTGATTCTTTTTACTGAATCGAGTTTTAATGAGTCACTCACCAAAGTGAATCGGATTTTTTGAGTCATTTGATTCACTGAGTCAGTCGACCAGAGAGTGCAAAAAATGTACATTTTCACTCAAACTTAATTTGTTTCTCTTTTCATGTAAATCCTACTGCTAAGATGAATGATTCTATTTTATAGAGCAAAAAAGAGCAAAAACATTTCTAAAATTAAGCAATTTTCTATCAAAATTGCTTAATAAACATTTATTAATTTTTATTTTATTTTAATATATTTTTATTTTATTAGTATTTTCCTTAAATGTGTTAAATATATATTTTCTCATCTAAATGTCCACTGAGCTGTGAGCCAGGGGGCGGGGGTGAGTGAGTGATTCGTTCGCTCCATGATTCAGCACAGGAGGGAGGGGGTGAGTAGCTCAAATGTGCTGTTAGCATGTTAGCAGAGCGATGCTACTGTGAACCGAGGAGCTATTTTCTTGATGTGAGCTTCTACTCAGGATTTTGTCTTCCAGTTCAGAGCAGAAATTTTTTTGTTACGATACTGGATGTTGTGTTTTTCTCCAAAATTTTAATTATAAGCAAGATACATTGCTGCTAACAGCAACAGGGATGAATCAGTGAGTCAGTTGGGCTTGTGAATCATGATTCATGAGTCAGTAAAGTGATTCTCGAGTATTGAACGATTCGTTCATGATTCGCACATCACTAATCCTAGCACCCTGACAGCACTAACACTGATCAGAGCTTTGATCAATTCAGTCTGTGTGGAATTAAAATCACCAATGACTCCGACAGACCGCAGATTTAAAGCAGAGCTTGAACAACAGATTTGTGGTAATTTACGAGCAAAGACTGGATTATAAAATTAATGAACAGCAGTAAAACCAAAGCAGTACCACAAACACTTGTGAGCTATGATCATAAAGACCTCGAGGAAACAAAGCAAACACAGTGATTCTGTTTATCAGCCTTTATTGCTGCTGCGGCTGCAAACTCCTGACATGGATCACAGCAGATGTGTCTGTGACAGTCATCCAGGTCATCGTCGTCTAAGGAACTTGGAAAGAAACACGTCTGGACTTCTTCAAGGTTCTTCAGTTCTAAAACCAAACGGTGCAGAGTCCCAGGAAAGCCCTAGTGGTGGCTGACCCTCTATTGATCATCTGCCTCATACATGAGCTCCAAACACGGCCCAGAGGTCCAGTTCAGGGACTCCAGTTAGCTGCAGCTAGCAGCTACAGCTGCCTTAATAATGCAAACTTTAAGCCTTAATACAATTTAAACAGGTGAATTATAGAAAGCTCCTCCCCCTGTGCAGGTGGATTTATTTTCACCTGATTAGAGAAAACGTTTGATGCAGACAGGCCGGTTGGGCAGCTGTGCTTTTATGCTAAGCTATGCTGAGCACATTGTGGCTCCATCTCTGGCTCCTGAGAGGTTCCCATCATTTCTCCTGAACATGTCGTTCTGCTGCTGAACTTCACTTCACTTTAGCTAGCACTGTTTTCTTCTGTGGTCACATGATGACATCAAAAAGCTCCAAACACAAAGAGGCTCTGTGGTTGATCTGAGCGTGGGAGAAGAATTCACTCTGTAAGCTCTCCCCGGTGTTAGATGGTTACCAACAATCACAACTCTCACAAACACAGCTACCACCAATCAGACGGCTCGTGAGGTTGGTCGTGTCCTCAGAGTTCCTCCAGCCGCTGACCGCGGAGTTCTCTTAGTTTGCGCTCTGGCTGACACCACAAGGCCTCCATCCATTAAAGTTTGAGTGAAACTGGTCAGATCTGGATCATGCTGCTCAGTTCAGATCTTTCCTTCCAACAAATATCATTTGCAGCCTGCCCTCCACCAAGGAGAGCTTGTGTTTTATACACAGTGTGCAGCCAGGATCACAGCTGAGATGGTGCCAGTTATTTTGAAAGCCTTTCATATTTCATACAGTCACCTCATAAAGGACTCATCCAGGCTGGAGAAACTGATCAGGAGGGCTAGCTCTGTGGTCGGCATGAAGCTGGACACTCTGGTGACAGTGGCAGAGAAAAGGACATTAAAGAAGCTGCTGGACATTATGAACAATGCTGGGCATCCTCTGCACACGGCCATAAACAACCAGAAGAGTCTGTTCAGTGACAGGTTGCTTCTCCCCAAGACAAGAACTAACAGACTTAAAAACTCCTTTGTCCCACACGCCATCAGACTGTTTAACTCCTCTCTGGAGGGGAGAGGGAGGGGAAACAGGAGGACAAAGGAGGGGGGAACAACTAAGCTGTAGTGCCTCTGCACCTCACTGTACAATACCTTTTGTGCAATACTTTTTGTAAATAGTCAGCGGTGCAATAGACTCAATACTTGAAATGTGCAATTCACTTGTATTTTTTATTTTTATTCCTATTTATTCTATTTATCCCCTTCGTATATTTTATTTATATTGTCTCTGTATTTATATATATATGTGTGTGTGTGTGTGTGTGTGTGTGTGTGTGTGTGTGTGTGTGTGTATTATTTATATATATATATATATATATATATATATATATATATAATATTCTGTAACTCTGTAACTTCTGTCGGTGCTGTGCTTTTTTGGAAATCGAATTTCCCAGAGGAACCCACCCGAGGGATTAATAAAGTTCAATCTAATCTAATCTAAACACGTTAGACCCAATCACATGTTCAAGCAGGAGTGTTTACAGATACAGAACAGACAAATAATTTATTGCGTTCTTGACTGCACGACTGTCTTTGCTGGAATTTCGAGTTTAGAGTCGCTGCTGTGTTTGATGTAAGATTTCACCGCATCTGGTTTTCTCTATGTGAGACTGCAGGAGTTTCTGAAGAACTTTGGGGAAATCAGAGGCACTTAGACCAAAATCTGAAAGATGAGGGCATAAAGCATGTGATGTCACCCATTTGATTTGCATTTTAAAGCCTCAGTGTTAATGCTTTCACAGTCACTGAAACACTAACAGTCTTTCAGATAATCGTGGAAAATGGTCATTTTACAGATTTTGGTCGGTAAACCAGCCAGAAGCTGATGTAACTTTTATTACATTTACAGTCCAATCAGCAAACGTCCAGCGCTAACGCTGGGCCGAGTGTCTGCTGTGCATAAAACAGTTTACTGCGGACTCTGATTAAAACAAAACCTTCATCCAACTTTGGGGCCTGTTTCAGTCCGTTCTTATTAACGAGCTGGGCGAGAAACCCCTTTACCCTGATGACACACGTTGTTTACACTCATGTCCACTCTTTGGCTCACTGTTAGCTCCTGCACTGCACCTTTGCTAATTGCAAACTGCTTTCATGCTTCTCAAATGCTCGCTTCAGCATTTTTCCATCTGCTGCTCGTCCTGTGCTGCAGTCAGGAGCTGAAATGTGGAGATTACTGTTGTTGTTTCAGGACAAACTGCCTTGTTGAAACACACCGATCATCAGTCTCCATTACAGCATATACTATTATATATTGTACATATATTTATTAGTTTCAGATGTAGCCATTCTTGTATTTTGCACAACTCTGTTGCTTGTGAAGCTCGCACACAAGAATTTCACTCATGTGCTGTACCAATGTACCTGCACATGTGATGTGACAATAAAAGTGATTTGATTTGCACGAGGCTGTAACCATCAATAACCACCGATAACCACCAATAACCTGGCATCTGTCCGTACAAACGTGTCCAACTCTTCCACTTCTTCTTTCATCTCTGTGTTTGAGCTGAAAGAAATCATTGTACCTGAAACTGATTTTGCAGTATGACAAATGTAATCTGCACATTTCCACATTAATCTCCAAATTTTTAATTTGTTCTCAAAATGATGAATATGTTCTTAACGTGGCCCATCGTAGTTTCTTTTAGAAAACTCAGGACCAGCTGCGTCGACGTCGGTCACGTTTTTTTCAAGCGCGATGCTTCTGTGTGTGAACTTCATGACTTCACGTCCCAAAATGTGTAATTTCATGTTGTCTTTTTGCAATGCGAACCGCTGCCTCGATCCACAGAGACGAGTGTAACTTTGAGTGCTGAGGTGAGGAGCAGCTGTCAGTAGCTCAGTGTGCCATCTCTCCTCCAGGACAGAGAGCTGTGGTTTCAGCTGAAGATCCGCCTGAATCGGAACCTCACCGTAGGCTGCGATCTTTGCACCGATGCTGAAGACGCCGACTCACGGCCGGTACCCTCCCCAGGGCACCCCTGTCCTGACCGGGTGCCCTTCTACTATTTCCCCATAAACCACGAGCGGCCACAGCGGCCCTGCGGCTAACGCCACCGCCATCACAGGTGGAGCCTGAGTAGCAGCAGGTTTACCCCAGATACTGCAAGAAGTGTCTGAAGAGCTTAAATGTGAAAAATAAAAACCATCAATAAAGTGATTTTTAGAGATTCTCTTGTCATTTCTTTAGTGCTGGTCACTTCCTGTCAATCATGTCATCCAGAAAACAGCAGAAACATGTCTGCTGGGATTCTCCTCTATTTGTGCTTAAAAAGATCAAAAGGTTTTCACGCTCGGGGAGGTGGAACACGTAGAAAGTGACCACTCGTCTTAAAACCTGGATATCGCTGTCACACAGGTACCTGCTAATAAGCTCCGCCTTCATGGACGGTCTGTTACTACAGTAACCTCAGCAACCACGTTATTGGTCACATGATGTCATCAGAAAAAATAAAAAAATAAAAAAGCTCCAACAGCACAAACAGACCAGCTCAGGTGAAGCCTAGCAACACGTAGCAGCTACAGCCACCTGTCAGTCAAAGAGGCCACGCCCCTAATAAGGCAAACTTTAAGCCTTAATATGATTTAAACAGCAGAGTTATAAAAGTGTTCTTGTTAAAGAGGAAATCATCCAGAGACCAAACAGTGTGTCTGTGGGGACTCACTGCTGCCTCTGCTGGATGTTGCAGGAACTGCAGCGTTTGGTAGCTGCACAATGGCGGAGGCCCAAGGTCAGAGCCGCTAAAATAACTGTCCTGTCAGAATCTGATCAGCTGACTGCATTGATTATCCGGTGCTATGACAACCCAGCCAGTGACAGCGGCTAGTGGCTTTGACACAACATACAGAAATGTCACTGAATCAGTTTATTGACATGTTACACATTATTTTCATCCTGCTGCATCAAGAAAACCAAAGTCACAGACAGAACATGAAGGAAAAGCACTAAAAGCAGATTCAGACCACTAATAAGAAAAGAAGAAAATAAAAATGCCAAAAACGGAGAGACCCGCTGAACTGCACACACAGAGCCACATGTGGTTTTTGGATCTTTAGGTAATAAAAACCAGACGTTTGTGTGGGAGCTCTGCGAGGCTCAGTGCTCGAGGCGGCCCAGGAACCGCAGGTTGAGAATCTTGAGCTGGTCGTCCAGCTCCATGCGCACGATGCCGTCGTCTCCGTCGATGCTCAGAAGGATCCCCGTGGCCTCGCGGTCCTCTCCGAGAATCACCTTCACCTGAAACGGGGCACAGCGAACGCAGCGTTGAGCCTCACACGCGCTCTAAACGAACGATCTGCAGACAGCTGGACGCCAGAAACCGCGACTGTGGTTCTTACCTTGTTGTTTTTGGTGGGCGTGACCGGCTCCAGGTGATCGCTGCTGACGCTCACCACCTTCTCAGACTCCTGCATGAACACCGAGCACATCCCTCCCTACACGCACGCACGCACACGCGCACACACGCACACACGCGCACACACACGCGCGCGCACACACACGAAAAATATTCAAAGGAGCTGCTTTAAAATCAATTTCAGACGTAAACAAAGACACTGAATCCGTTTCATCTCCACCGCCACTCACGAAGCTGCGCTCGGCTGTAATGGTTACTGCACGCCGGCCAATCAGAAGCCTCAGACGGCCTGACATCACAAAGGAGCTAAAGGTGCACATGTCTGTGCTCCTGTCCACACGTAAGCAGAGTTTGAGGCCAAAGCTGTCTGTGCGCTAAACGGTGAAATCCGTCAAACGCTTGAATGTTTCTGACTTTCGACAGTAACGGAGGCGTGTTCCTAAACACCGTGGGCGGGAGGCCAGAGGAACATCGCTGTCAGAGTTACTCAGAAATGATTCAGCTCCGCCTGTTGTGACAAACACGACTTCCTGAGTCAGGACTCGATATGGAACAGATTAACGCCTCCTGTGAAGAAACGCTTTCTTTTGTGTTTATAAAGGAGCATTTATGTTGATCCAGCGAGCCGCCATCCAACAGCAGCAGGAAGCAGGAAGCAGAACCAGATGGCTCTTAAGCTCTCGGCGAATTTGGAGACATTTCACAACTGTGATGCGGTTCTAAGCAGCAACATCTGCACGTCCCTAATAACACCTCAGATCGTTGTGTGCGAGAGCTGCGTCTCCGACTCCCAGAATAACATTTTTCACACATTTCACAACATTTTATGCTCGAGCGCAGCCAGATCTCCCAAAAAACATTTCTCAGTAATATCAGAGACTCGCAGGGAGCGAGGACGCCATCAGCGCTGCTGCGCGCCAAGTGTTCAGACTCACCGTGACGCTGCGGATGACCCCGGTCTGCCCCATCAGGTCCATGAACGAGTCCTTCACTCGGACCAGGATGTCTGTGGTCACCCAGTCGCTGCCGCCCTGCTCGATGTTGGAGCCTGGGGTGTGAGGGTTGTAGCCTCCAGGAGAGGGCGCTCCGGGCGTCATGGGACTGTAGCCCACGGGACTCGGACTGGGACTCGCCTGTGCAGATGACATGACGCAGACTGAGAACAAATTTCAGAAAAATCTAGACCTCCACAAACAGAAAGGTCCTAAAGCATGAGTGGGCAACTCCAGGCCTCGAGGGCCGGTGTCCTGCAGGTTTTAGGTCTCACCCTGAGTCAACACACCTGAATCACATGATTAGTTCATTACCAGGCCTCTGGAGAACGTTTAAAATCAGCTGTGTTGGATCGAGGACACATCTAAAACCTGTAGGACACCAGCCCTGAGGCCTGGAGTTGCCCGCCCTTCATCCAAACTCTGATTAACAAAAGAAATCTTAAAAAACATACAAAAAAAACCCAGAACACAAATATTCAGGGAAAGCCCGAGCAGCTCAGCGTCGTTGTCTACCTGGTAAGCCATGGGGGACGGCGTGGGGTGGTAGCTGGCTGGTGAGTGCGTATTCTGGTAGCCGACAGGTGAGGGCGCCACCTGGTGGTAGCTCTGAGGGCTGGGGCTGGGCTGGTAGGAGCCCTGAGGGGACGGGGCCGCATATGGAGAATACTGCTCTGTGTTATACCTGCACACAGAAACACAAATATACAAATCGAGAATCGAGGACCCAGATCAGCTATGTCGCTACGTCAGCTATGGAGGGGAGGGCGAGGGTGTGTTTCTGTGCCTTATACTCACATCGCGGGCGTGCCAGGTGTCTGAGGGTTGTACTGAGGGTTGACTTGTGGCGAGGGGACCTCGGGGTAACCCGGGGTCTGAGGGTTGGGGGTCGTCCCGTAGGCCTGAGGGGACGGAGAGGGTTCGTCATCGTAGCCGAAGTCGTAGTCTTCCTCATTTCTGAGAAGAAATAAATCACGTGTTAGACAGAAAGAAGAAAAAAAGAAGGGAACGCTGTGTTTACCGGTCACTGCGTCACCTGGACGGTGTGTTGGGGTTGCTGGGATCCCACGCTCCGCTCTGACCTGGAGTCCTGCTCCCATCATGCAGTGGGGTCTGAGATCCATAGTGGGGCGTACGGCTTCCTGTTAGGAGGCAAAAGATGCTGTGAGTTAGAGGCGAGAGCACTGTGCTGCTCACAGGTGAGGACAGTCACCTCTATGCTGATGACACAGTCATGACGCACGCCCACTCTACGGTCCAGTGTCAGCACCAGCTCCCCTTGTTTTAACGGGCACGTCGCATTTGGACGTAAGACGTACAAGTCGAAGCAACTTTATACGAGCACCAACAGTCAGCTGCGTTTAGCTTCAGACCCTCAGGTGACGAGTTAAAGGACCACCACCACCAGTTCAAACTAGAGGAGGTTACTGGTTAAACTTCAACTAAAGGCGGACCTCAGTTTAATCAGAGCCAGGCTCAGAGAAAAGTGAGGCGCTACTTTACAAACAATGAACTCATCCATTAATCATCAATATATTCACTGATGAACCAACAGCTCCGCCCACTGCTGTTCTTGCTCCCACCTGGTAACACAAACTGAATACTGATAACTAGGGATGGGTCCCGGTTCTGACATAAACAGTAGTAACCAGACCGAAAAGCAGCGCACATTTCGGTGCTTTTATTTCCTGAGCTGTGATACACTTCTAGCCAATCATTTTACGTTTCCGAGGATAGTAGGCGGGGCCAGGTACGTACGTTCTTTTAGAGCAGAGCTACAGACTAAAAATGTCCAAGGCGAAGCGGTCAAAGTCTGGCTGTACTTCACAGCAAAAGATGCAAACTCAGCAGCAACAAGTGCTTTAAGCTGATACTGTGATACTGTCAAAGGAGGTAACACCTCGAATCTGATGAAACACCTGGCGACGCATAGCGTTTTTTTTAAAAAGCCCAGAAATGCGCCGTATTTGAGAGCTTGCTGCGAGACCTCACACCGAGCACATCTACTGCGGGTGTGGTGCCTGTTATCGGACCCGGAGTTAGCAACATCCCCCAAGAACCCGAAGAGGAGAGTCCTGGCCCCTAGCCCTGCCAGTGTAGCAGACATGATGAGGATGATGATGCAGCAGCAGCCGTTCTTCTCTGCGTGAGTAGCTTCATGTTGTTCGTGTGTAATTTACGTTGAGTAGGCTAACCACGTTATTACATTAATGCATGTAAGGTGAACTAGCAAACATCATCATAGCTACATGCGGCTGTCTTCTTGTTTGATGGCAGATGCTCCCTTCACCCTGGACAAAAAGGCTAAAATGACCAAAGAAAAAGTGGAAAACAGTTAAACATGAGGTTTTTGGACAAAGTTTGTGTTTTTTCCATTGATTAAGCACTGCTTCCAGCCAAGAGTGATACCATATATGCCCCATAGCTGCAGGAAAGGCACACATTGTTATCTTTTTACAAAAAACAGCTGAACATGAGAGGTTTTTGGACAAAGTTTGTGTTCTCCATTCTTTAAGCACCGTTTAAGCACCGGCACCGTTTCAAAAGTACCAGTTTGGCACCGGTATCAGATAAAACCTAAACGATACCCATCCCTAACGATAACACTGTAACACATCTGTTACAAAGAGAAGCAGAAATTCAATCGGAGGAACACAAACCCAAAAAACAAACACGTGCTTTTAGCCGATAGAGGACGACCAAACCGTGGCCTACCGTCGTGCAGCGGAGTCTGAGATCCATACATCGGTGTCCTGGAGCCGACGCCATACATGGGAGTCTGGGAGCCGTAAATGGGAGTACGTACATGGGTGGAGGTGAACCCACTGGGCCTCTTAGCTCCACCGCTGCAGAGAAGAAGGATCGGGGAGGGAATCATGAGCGTAAACAAACACAGCTGCTGCCAGCACGGAGAAAATGATTTCCTGTGTGTGTTAAGGACTCAGTGAAGATACGTACACGGTGGTTAATCGCTGTCGGTCCACAGAGATGGTCTGACAGGTGGAGTGCAGCTCCACCCTGGCCGTGGACTCGGTTGCATCCTTCACGACACCAATGTATCCTGGGGAAGGGAGGCAAAGCCATCAGCACCGACCCCCCCACCGGTCCCATCCTTCACACCGGTCCCCTCGGTCTTACCTTTGTAAGGACCCTGGGAGATACGGACCGTCTGACCAATCAGCTCGTTGTCTCTGCGTCCTCGGCCCCGCCCCATTCCTCCTCCGCCGCCTCCTCTCTGCTGAGCACCTGAAAGGCCACACCAGCACCTCCATCAGTCAGCGAATCATTTTGTTTCTTTCGCACCAGAGAAAGAAAAGCGCGCCGACTCGTCAGCATCAGTAACCTGATCACAGACAGTCGAACAGGTCGGTCTCTGCTTCCCTCAACATTTCTTCTAATCAGAGACAGAAAAAACAAAACGAACGGTCTCTGTTTTTGCACGTTCATCACAAAGACAAGTTTTAATTGCTTGTTTTCCTTCCATGACATTGAAACAGAGCCACACGCCTCCATGTTCCTGAAAAGTTCCTCTGGAAGTTATGAGATTAAAACATCTTTGACCCCCAGAGAGCTGGACGACCCCTCTGGCTCCAGACGGACGTGAAAAAACAAATGTGTCAGTAAACCGGAGGCGCCTCAGAGACGAGACGTCTGTGCACAGGAAGAACCGAGGTACGAATAAATCCCACCTGTCAGAGGTAGTAAGCGAGAGACCTGCAACATCATCACGCCAAGTCTGGAAGTGACTGGGAAATCCCCAAATCTTAATGTGATCGATCAAGAGATGATGACTCTTTCTATAAATCTGGTTCAGAAACAGTGACAGCGTTTGAAACGCTTCTGATTGTACAGGAAGAATGAATCTGGCTAAGCTGAACTAAGAACCTCCAATCAATCGCTCGATCGATCGAAATCAGGGAATCTGGATGTCAGTGCGGCTGCGGTCGCAAACAAAGCCAGATATACGCTTTGTTCTCTCGAGTGAAAAACCTTTGGCTGACTTATTTTCATCCCCTCATCGTGTTTTCCAAAGAGCGGCACCCCCGTCGTTAAGCTGCTGTGTGTTTCCAGCACTCACCTCCTCCGCCGTGGTGCACGGGGCTGCTGATGCGAGGGCTCATCGGTGCGAATCCTCCCACTGTGAAGTTGGTCACGTCTCTGGGCTAAAACACACAAATAGTCAAATTGTTCAAGCTCGACATGCTACAAGAAATCTGACGAATCCTTTTCTCTGCTGCGCATGAAACGCTGGGCGAGTCGGTCCAGTGAAAGTGCGGCTCGCTCTGCAGAGGTCCAGGACGGCTCTGCTTTACACATTTGGAAGAGAACTGGCACCTCGAAGCCGTGTCGGCAGGCGCGCTCGGGGGATTGAATCGGTTTCATGAGGTGGGGAGACGGGTGCAGCGTCTCCGAGTGGCGTGAGGAAGCAAACCCGTCCACTACGACCCGACCCTCATCGTCAGAAAGAGGCCTGCTGCCACTGCTCTCATGCTGACAGACTCATTAAAGACAGGCTGAGCTTCCCAGCACATGGCAGTAATTCTTCCACATATTCACACGGAAAGCTTTTCCTGGGTTTGATATTGTTGATGAAGCCCCTCCACGTTTCACCCCCACAGCCCAAACACTGTTATACAACCCTGGACGCGCCTCAGAGCTGCTTCACACTCAAAACACATTTTTATTCAAGTTGCCAAGGACGACGCTGAGAAATGCTCTCAGTCCGGTTGCCCTGCAGCCACCGAGAGATCTCACACGGTTATGTGAGATATTAGAGGGCCTGGAAAAGCAGACGGTTTAATTTTCAGGCACAACAAAGAAGAAGCGAGCATGAGGTGCTGACCTTGGACCCGCCCGCCAGCACCAGGTGTCTGGTCTTGCAGACGAACATTCCTCCGTTCTCAACCAGCTTCTTACAGTGGAGGAAAGCGAAGCCTCGGAACAGGTGACGGATCTCGCCTTCCCGGCCCTGCAGGAGGAAACACGCGAGCGTTAAAGGCTTCTGCCCGCAGAGGAGTTCAGCTCTGACCCTCGAGCGGACAGCGACGCCGACAGCAGCCTCGCGTGAGTTCAAGTCTGCCATTAAACGTCACGTCGACAGAAATATTTAGCTGTGGGTGAAGTCGCGCTTACAGAATGCGGCCCGTCGATGACTTTGACGATGTCCTTCACGTGGATGCTGTTCTGCTCCGAGTCCAGCGCCACGGCGAAGCGGTTGTCCTTCCTGCGGTTCACCGCCTGGTGGCGCACGGTCATCACCTTCCCGTGCATGTTCAGCACCTGAAAGACAAAGAAGGCGTTTGTTAATCGTCGATCAACCGCCGCGCTTTCTGCGCTTCCCGGAGCGGACTATTACCTGGAATGTCTCCCTCTCCAGCCGAACAATAACGCCGACCGTCTGCGGGTCCAGCTGCACCAGCTCGCCCCATTCGTGCTGCCCGCCTACATCGACGCCGGACGCGGTCTCAGAGCAGAGCTGCAGGTCTCTGGGCAGCACTTTCAGCTGCAGACAGGAAGAGCGGATTTGTGATCACAGTCATGTTAGCATTTTATTAAAACGGTTTCATTCCCCACAGCGATAAGCCAGTGCTGGGCTGTCACCACACCACACTGTTATGACTACAGAGTCATTAAACGCCGTGTCACGACATCCAGCTTCAACTCGGCTCAACGCGCTTTTCCTTAGAAATCAGAGGACCGTGGGATCCAGGAGCTGGAGCCGGACTCCCAGCTGAAGGCTCTGCCTCCCATTCTCAGGAAGAACAAAGATGGGGTTGGATGGTTTAGTCTCTCCTTCGATTCAATGAGGAGAGCAAAGAGATTTGGTACCAACTCAGCAGCACATAAAGCATTCAGGGACCAGCGTTAGTCTGAACCCCGAAAACGAGAATCTGAGGTTCGTCCTCCAGCGGGTGAGCAGCCTCTCAGACTCCTGTGCTGGCGAGCAGTTTAAGGACTTCATGAGACACGACACACATGAAGAGTTCAAAGACAAAACTGTCAAAGCATCAGAACAAAATGAATCTCAGGAGGCGAGAGAGAAAACAAACAGAGTTATGATATCAAGTATTCACTGAGATCTCTCCAAATCCTCCCCACAGGGACTTTCCATGTGTTCAAGCTGTCAGTCGCAGGCTTGTTGCTTCCATAAAGAGACGCCTCTTCCAGTAAATCAGTGGGAGCTGCCAAACTGTTCTGTAGCAGCATGGAGCTGTCCCACTCTGCGCCTCAACTTTTCAAATCAAGCCCGAACCCTCATTTAACAACATCTGATTTTCCACTAGAGGACTCGAATGACCCGAGGCTTGGCAGAGGGGGACGGTGGAGGGTGAGGAACGGTGGGTGGAGACACTGCAAACCTCTTACCTCGTGCATGGTGAGGTCGGAGAACAGGATGACAAAGTTCTCCTCCACTCTGACGATGAGGCCGGTGTCGCCCTCGTATCGCCCGGCGATCACCTTCACGTGGTCGCCCATCCGGAAATATTTTCTCACCTCGTGAGCCGGGAACTCCAGAGGGTCCTGCACGGAGCACACACAGGACAGAGGGCAGGGCAACGGGAATATGTACAGTTACACCAGATAATGCTGCGTTACAGTAAGTCCCGCCCCCTCTACTCCTGTGCAATGAGGAGGCGTGGCTCTGAACGAATAACCAATCAAAAGGTTAAAGTTATGACTCCTGTGTCCTGTGTGCAGGATTGTGTGCGTACCTTCAGGTCCTCGTGCTTGGGCATGATGGTGATCTTGTTGCCGTCCACGCTGAGGATCTTTCCCTGCAGGTTGATCAGCTCGCCCTCACACACCTCCACGTTGTCGCCGGCCTGCAGGTTGTGCTCACGCTCCTTACCTGAGCGCACACACAGATTCAAACTGAAGCTTCGTCGTAAACACGAGTTCATGTTCTCCACGTAGCGGGTTATAAACCAACTGTTTAAGTTGAAAGAACAGGTGTCACCAACAGTAACAGTTCTGTTTAAATCCATGAAAACTGAACAACTGCAAGTAAAACTGGGACCCAGGCATGAATTAATGACAGAGCTGATTAAAAACATCACGATTCGTTGTGCTGTAAAAACTGAGCTGCTGCTGGCTCAGCGGGCAGGAGAACGTCGTTTAGCAGCAGCGATTGTTTCTGTAACTTTATCCGTCTCGCTGTGCTTACGACAGGATCGGCCGACTGCGGTGAATTCGCCACAGCGGCTCCTTTTCAGCTGTGCTGCCGCGCTCAGGATCATCGTCCCACTTTGGGACGTCCCACGCTGTAACCGTGGGCCCGACGGCCTCGCAGACAGCAGGTTTCACAGGACTGCAGATTTACAGAAAGACTCGTACCCGACTCTGTGACCACCTCCAGGTCGATTCCTTCCGGCTGGTCTTCAAACTTCTCCAGCTCTGACAGCGTGGGCTTCACTCCGTCTGTGATCTACAACAAACACGCCAAAATGACGTCACGATCGTTTTAACTTTGGATCAAAATCGGGGCATAAACTGTGGTAAAGAGCGAACATTAGCTTCTCCTCAGTTTAATTTCATTTATTATCTTGGCCAAAAATAAACCTCTCTAAGAAACGGCAGCTGTTTGTGTGAGGTTCAAAGAGCTCAGCTGTGCAGTGGTTAGGGGCTTGGCGGTCTTAAACAAACATGCTGCTGCCTCACACTGAGCTTCACAGAGGGAAAAATCACACATAACAGAGTGCTTCATGTAGACTTTGTGAGGACGAGGAGTGAGATCTGCAGTGAGCATGTTTCAAGCTGTTTGCATATAAAGTTTGGACTGTGCATCACTGCAGCAGGCGGACTGGCCCGTTTCCTCTGCAACTCTCACTCTCTCATTTAAACGAGCTCCAGGTTCACAGTAACAGTGAGTCTGTGAAGAGTCTTCCTCACCACAGCGGACATGGCGAAGCTCTTGAAGAGGAATCCTTTGCGGCTGTAACGGTTTCCCTCAAAGATCATGAAGTCTCCGTCATGGCTGACCTCTCCTCCCAGAGACCTGAGGAGTGAAAACCACAGAGTGTCATCACGCTGCTGCCTCAGCGAGGAACCCCAGCATGCTCGAGGCCGGACAGGCCGTTACCTGATCTTCTCAGCATCAAACAGCCTCTGTGGAGGCCTCTTGAACTTCTTCCTCTTGGCAAACCAGTCTTTCTGTAACACACACACACACACACACACACACACACAGTTACGCATCAGAGCAGCGACTCGAGTGGAGAAAAGACCTTCGAGTTTGACCTACCAGGCTCATCTTGGCCTTTATGCGGTCCAGGTCTATCCGAGGGATCATCTTCAGGGAGATGGTGTTCTGGCTCGGCTCCACGTAGTCCACCTGGAGAACAGAGACGTGACGTTTACGCTCACGGAGCAGCTTACGTTCCTCCGCTCTCGAGCTTAAACTTTAGCTTTTGTTTCTCAGGAAGTGGGGAAGAGGTGCTGGTTAGCCACGTGACCGTAAGCAGCTGTTTACCAGCTTCAGCCACACATGGCTCCGAGTTCACACAGCGATCATTTTACGGCTGAACGAAGTGGAATTTTATCAGAGGACGTGTTTGTGAGAGGAATCGGGAGGTGAAGGGAAGCAGACTGGAAAACGGCTGGAGGGTAAAGCCTTGTTTGCTTGGCACAGCGGAGCAGCTGTAACTGTGGTGATGGGGAACAGTAAACAGCTCCGCCCTTTCTCAATTCTCGTGATTTGTACACATCCGGGAATTTTTCGCGTTCTCGGCTTGATGCGTACTTTGAATTGGAACAGTACTTTGTCTCCGACTGATGACGTATCACGAGTACACGAGAATGCACAAGTATGCGTATTGAGACAGGCCCCTCCTCCTGCTGGGCTGAAGCTGGCACCCTGGAACATGTGACCTTTAACCCCCAGGAGAGCGCTCGGACTACGTAAACATCGGTAAACATGATTTGAAATCTGACGAGTGAAAACGCCCCCCCCCTCTGAGCACCTGAGCGATGTCGTCCTTGTACAGGCCCCGCTTCAGCCTGACCCACGACTTGGGCTTCAGGTTGGTGACCTCCTTGACGACCTTCAGCACGTCCGTCATCTCCTTGATGGGGACCATCTGCTGGTTCCAGAAGCCCATCCTCAGGTTGCCGATGCCCTCGATGGCGGCCTTGACGTGCGTCTGCTTGTACGACTCCACGTAGATGTAGCCCTTCACGTGATCCGGGGCCACCACGGACTTGATCTGCAGAGGCTGCGGGTGGAGGAGAGGAAGATCAGCAGGTCAAAACCCAAACTAGGAAAATCAGCTGCGACCTTTGACCTCAGAAACTTTGTGTCATTGGTTATTTCTCTCTAAGCGAGGATCCATTCAGGTCACCGGTTCTTTTTGTTGTAGATGTAATAAAAACTTGGGCCTGTATCAGGTTAAAACCCTCCGTCCTGCTGTCCTGCATCAGCAGCGCAGAGAAAACTTCCAGCCAATCAGAGGCGAGTTCTTACCGTGTCAGTGAACTGGTAGGCGATGAACTTCCTCATCAGTGCGATGGCGGTCGCCCTCTCCTCTCCGATCTGCAGAGACAGGAAGCATCATAAAGGTGTGCATCCTCCCGGTGTGTGTGTGTGTGTGTGTGTGTGTGTGTGTGTGTGTGTGTGTGTGTGTGTGTGTGTGTGTACCTTGCACTTGACTGTCCACAGGTTGGGGTCCCTGATGGGGACAAACACACATTAAACCACTGTAATAATGTCAGCGAAGTCTGGAAGCTGATTGGTGGATCAGTGTTTACATACTTGACTCCAGGAAGAAGCTGCTGCTGGGTGATGTCATCGGAAAGCTCCTCGGACCCTCCAGAGTAACTGCGCACCACAGAAGAAGAAAAAGCAACAGTTTTGGTGGTCTGTCACAGTCTGTGTGGGAAACAGTTCGTCCAGCTCGCCATCGCGCGACTAAGAATCATGTGACGTCATTAAAGTAACCGACGCTGGCAGCTCAGCGTGTTGTGGTGTCTGAGGCAGAGGAGCCCAACCTGCAGGAGGAAGGACAAAGGTACTCACTGCTCCCCTCCGGACGACTTGGCGTACTTCCTCATGTAGTACTCGCCCAGCGCCTCCTCCCTGGAGTCTCTGCAACACAAAGACAAACTCAATGTTCACGTGTGAGCTGTGAAGTGTGCCGTCAAACTGAAGCTGAGAATCTCAGTGACACGTTATTCTGTTTAAAAACGCAGGCCGGGAAAAATTCCTCTTTTGTGTTTTCAGCTGGTCTGGTTGGACGGCGCTTTTAAATAATAGCTAGCTTTTATTTTACTTGAAAGGATAAAGGTTTCAGCTGAATGGAGCTGTGCAGGGTAAATCATTCCCTGTATGAAGACGGGGCTCAGTACAAAGTAAACCACAGAGTCTGCGTGTTACCTGCAGTGAATGGCGGACGGCCACGCCCCCAATCAGACCGAACAGGGGAGTGACCTCTCCCACAGGCTGAGAGTTTCCCATCAGCAGATGGTAAATGGTAAATGGCCTGTATTTCTATAGCGCTTTACTAGTCCCTAAGGACCCCAAAGCGCTTTACACAACCAGTCCTCCACCCATTCACACACACATTCACACACTGGTGATGGCAAGCTACATTGTAGCCACAGCCACCCTGGGGCGCACTGACAGAGGCGAGGCTGCCGGACACTGGCGCCACCGGGCCCTCTGACCACCACCAGTAGGCAACGGGTGAAGTGTCTTGCCCAAGGACACAACGACCGAGACTGTCCAAGCCGGGGTTCGAACCGGCAACCTTCCGATTACAAGGCGAACTCCCAACTCTTGAGCCACAATCGCCCCAGATCAAACTGTGGCTTTCAGTCCATTCCTAATAAAAACCCTCCGACTTTTATTTTGGCGGTCAAAAACAAAAGCTTTACCTCCAGAGGTTCTGCAGCCGCCGGGATCCAGAGTGATCCTCATCCAGAACCACGTGGTCGATGTTTGACACTGAAGGCGAGAAGAGACGGTTTGTTTCCAGTCCAGTGAACTGAAGCGTATTCGACAGTTATGACATGAAAAACTTACCTTCAGCCTCCTCTGCTCAGGACCGCCCGGAGAGGAAGAGGAGTGAAAAAGGAGACGGAGGGGGAGGAAGGACAGGAGACAAACCCAAAAGGAAGGGAGAAAGTGTAAGGAGCCAAAAGACAGTGAGTCAGGCAACAGCAACACAAAGCATGATGGGAAAAATACACAAACAACAACACTGTGATTATCGGTGACGTGCAGCACGGGGGAGCATGGAGACGTGATGTGGTTCAGGAGGAAGTACAGCAGAAACACAGCGCCGCTGTCAGCCAATCACATCAGGCGCGAAGGTACCCGCTCACCCAGTCTCGTTTAAATAAAGTTAGAAACAAGCAGCGGGGTCGACTCGAGCATCGGCGGTGAAGTGACGTCACCTCGCTCAGATCAGAGAGGCGAGCGCACGGTACGACCCGTTTAAGCTAGCCGTGGCGCTCACTGCCGCTAACCGCAGGGTTGGGCCCAAAACACGGGTTTACGGCCGACTCTGAGACGTCAGCGTCACCGAAGGAGCTCACAGATCAGAGTCGTTGGTTGTGATGATGTCACAGCTGGGTCACGTGTCAGCCAATGCAGTGGCGCTAAGCTAAGGTCAACACGACGGCGTAAACATCCTGCATCTACATATCGGTTACCCGGGCAACCGGCACAACGGCTTTGCTTTAGACGCAGCTTTTTGCTTCGATTCTGTTTCTACTGTACATCCACCTTCAGCAAAGCTACACCACCATTATCATCATCAGCATCATCACAAAAGCTCCACCCACATTGGTTAGTGTGTAAACTGAAATCATGGCAGCTCCGTCAGGTAGCAGGTTCAGGCAAATGGTCACACTTGGTTCTCTGAGAGCCGTCTTAGGTTCAAACATCAATTTAAAGAGTTTCTACTTTCTTTAATCTGCTGTTTGGCGTTTTTTGCTCAACGAGCCAGTCATGGATTTGCCCTCGGTGCTTCCTCGCGTTACGCCACACACTCACGAATGCAGCAATGCTGAGATGAGGTGTGGGGGTGGGGTTAATACACTCAGGGACGTGGATTTAATCAAATGGATGGGGCTGGAATCCTATTTACAGCATGGGCATCGATGGAAAACATCAGAGCGTCGGGAGCAGATTTACCGTTAACTGGAGGCCGCATGCACGACAGAGGAGCCGGCAAGACAGAGAGAGCAGAGTCAGAAAACAGCCTGCACACATGGACATCACACTGTAAGAGCGCCACTTCCTACTGACACATGTGAGGGTCCTGCCCGTGGTTCGGTTCGTGTTGACGCGAGTACTGACAAAGTTCTGGACGGATCTGCGCCCCGAATAAGAAGCGGCTCAATGTTTCCCACCGCATCCTCACAGACACAGTAATCAGGAAACGTTTTGATGTCATCGGCGTTCTTCCAGGTTCTACACATCCAGGGCCCTTCATCAACACTGGATCAATCTGACTTTCCTTCTCCTTCACTCAGCACACGGCTGCTGTGACGACGGACGTCTGACGTGAAACAGCGAGTGTGAGGAAAAAGCTGCTCGTTAGCGACGAGCCATTTCGGCAGCCGATAGCTGGAAAAAAACGATTAACGACCTCGGCGGCCAGCAGCCGACCGGCACGACTGGTCCGCCTCAGCTTTGGTGATTCGAACTCTGGTATAAAAAGTCATGCGGATTGGACCACACGTGGCGGGTCGAGTGCGGCCCGCAGCGCTCTGTAAGCCCTGAAAAATCTGATCAAACATCCAGCTGCTCCTGGGTCTGTTCCTCTGCATCGCACACATTAAACTGAAATGATGACACGTCACATGATCCGAGGCTGACAGCTGATTGGAGAACAAACACAGATTTGGTCTTTGGGCGTACATTTGGTTTGGTTGCTGTTTTTAAACAAGCTTAAAGGACTTTTCCAGTAAAACAGTGATGGTCGAGAAATATGGAGCCAATTTTCAGCGAGCGTCTCTCTGGTGAACAGACCAGGATAAATATTTAAGGAGTTGATTGTGGTGTTTCTGCACATTTCAGCTCATTAACTGCAGATCACACGCTCGCTGTTTTCCTGCTGAGTGTTGCCACATGTTTGGCTTTCTTCATCCAGCTAATGTGCAACTTTGTTTCTCTCCTGCTGGTTACTGCAAACTGCCCAGGAGTCACACTGTGGGCCTGACGTGACTGTTGTCACTAGAAGCCTTAATTTGTGTTGAACTGGGGGGGGGGCCTGGGCTGCAGGCCCGAGCGTTCGCAGCTCCTCGGTTAAAACTTCGGTCGACGGGGAAGAAGGACTCACACTAACTTAACCCAGAGCTTCACGGGAGAGCGGACAATCACCGCAAACAACCGCTGCCAGCAGCTTGCAATGATCCGAGTCGGCGACACGAATGTTGGCAGTGGGCACTGCTTCTATTCTGCTTCTACTCCTGGATCGGGTGAGGGCTGCTCAGCACCTCCGTCTTGGTGCAGCTAAACTGTCGTCCTGCACCGACCACGCTGTGGAGCAATTTCTGAATCTGCTCCACGTCTCGGAGGCTCGGGCTGGAGTTAATTTGATGTTCTGTGTAGACGGCAACAGATTTGTGATTTTCAGCTATTTGCTCGTGGAGGTTCACGTAACTGCCAACCTGTTCCGCTCAGTCACAAACACACCGCAGCTCACTGCCATTTTAGCGCCGCCCTGATGCACTGAAGTCGCTTTGAAGACGGGCTACGACTAACGCGGGCCTCGTCCCGCTCCTCAAAGCAGCGACATCACAATAGTTTTGGTTGTGAACACCGATCGGACTCTTTGAACGTCAGTGTGCGAAACACGGACTTTAATAAGAACCGGCAGAAAAACAAAAGCGATGCGTCCGGAGGCGGGATGGCGACGGCTCCCCGGCTCAATCACAAACGTGAAATGAGCTGAGGTTACACCTCAGCAGGTGTGCTGTCAGCAGACTGGGATCGTGTAGCACGTTCAGTAATCTGTTCACTAGTTTAATGGATGAAACCAGTTTGTGCAACGTGATTAAACAGACACGATCCGTCAGTCGGAGCCTCGGGATCGAGTCTGGAGTTTAGAATCAATCTCATGCTGCAGGATTCCTAACAGCTCTCATCTTCACTTTCTTACCTTTCTCCAAAATATCCATATCCTCGGCTCCGTCCTCCCACTGATCCTCGTCCTCGTACTCATCGTCCACATCTGGACAGACAAACACAGGGTCAGACGTGCATCATCATCACGAGGAGTCTGAGAGATCGTCGTCTGTTCACACCAGCTTCATCCAGGATGAACCCTCCGTGTCTCGGCTTCTTCCTCGGACGGTCGTCGTCGTCATCCTCCTCCTCTTCCTCGTCGTACTCCTCCTCATCCTCCAGGTCCTCCCCCTCCTCATCCGCTACCTTGTCACTGCCCACTGGGCTGCCCGTCTCCTCCTGGTGACACAACAACAAAAGCAGATGAAAATTAATCTCCTGCATCCCCTCTGGTCCCGCTGCGAGAGTCCGCTGCTTCTCCGCTTCTTCTGTTTTTCCAGGGATGGTTTATAAACACAGCCTCAGAGATCTGAGCCTCATCTGAGAACAGACCCTGCAAATTATTTTTTCACTCAGAAATTTGGTGCCATAAAGGCTGTTGGCCTATCGTCAGTCAAACGCATCTCTGATGAATAAATAAGTCAAATTTCCCGTCAGAGGGAGAAACTGCAATGACATTTGTATAGTAACATTTGCACATCCTTTACTTATCTGGGTAAAAAGTCTCATGAACGCTCAAGAGTTATATTCTAGAGTTTTGTCGAAGACGGCAGCTTTTACAGGAACATCACACACAAACGGGACATTTAATTTTACATTAAAATAAAAAGTCTTCGGTCATCAGTCTGACAGCATTTGCTTTTAAAGCAGTTGTACCGAAGTGTTCGAGCCCAAAGGCACAAACAGCAGGTAAGTATTTTAAAAAGCAGAATCAAAACACGGCGGTGGTGATGTCACTCAACTCCCTTTCCTGATGCTCTATAAAAACATTGCTTGTGGTAAGTCCAGTGTCTCCTTTATTTATCAGAAATGTTCTCTTTTAGTTCGAGTGGGTGTAAAGTACCTGTGGTCTGGTGCCACGCAGGGATTTTTCAAACCGTCACAGGTGTTACTTTCATTTTGAGTAAGAGCAGAGCCGTTACTGTGGGTGACACCACAGATGCCCAAGGGCAGAAAAACTTTATCAACAGTTATTTTACAATAAATATGAACATTTAATCCAAAGAATTCTACGTTTTTGGTCATTATTAACCCTCCTTTGGTCCGGTAGGAGGATCGTGACTCTTTGTGTCACTGGTGTTTTTGTGTGTTTCATATTTAACACCCTATTGTAGCAAAAACAGCTTCAAAAACATCACACGATCACACTTAACACACCAGCGTGAAAACAATAAAAGATCAGCTCCTGATTTGCTGCATTACATGTATTATTTTGCTGTGACTCAGGAAATAATAGTTCATAAAAGCCTTTAAAAATGCCACAGGAGTAACACCGGTGCCAAAAACACCAAAGCTCTTTAAGTCAATGTACAAAAAAGACTTTTTAAAAACATTAACCTCTGATTTATGTGAAGCCAAAAAGTGACCACGTTATTAATACTTCATCTGTAGAATGAGCCCCAACATCTGAAGAGGACTGCGTGGATTATAACGTGGGCACAGAGGAGGTACAATAACTCACAGTCATAAAGTTACTTATAAAACTGGTTATTTACTCTATTTTATAGATAGTCCCGCCATAAATCCAGTCGACTGCAGCAAATTTACCGGATCAAATAAGACCAGTAGACAGAAGACACACATACACACACGACCGGGTTTGTTCCCATAAAGTTTCTTAGCTTTTTATTATAAATTGTGCCGTTTTTATGCAGGTCTGACTGCGTTCTTCCTCGGTATCCTGCCGCACATGTCGCAGCTGCGCTCTCCTCTCTGTTTACCTCCTGTTAGCACACGTAGCTTGCCGGCTAGCTCACCTCATTCTCCTCCACTTCCTCGGCCTCTCCATCGCTGCTGCGCTCGCTCTGGTTGTCGGAGAAGTCGCTGTCCTCGCTGTCGGACATCTCGTCTCTGCGGACAGAAGCACTTTCAGCAACGGAAAAATTCACAAAGCAGCTCGGTGAAGCTTGAATCGAAGTCCGGCTGCGCGGCCACAACAACCAGAAGGGCCCAGCAGGAGAGGCTAATGCATAGCACAGAGGCAGGGTCCAATAACCCCGTCAGCAGCTGCAGTCAGAGCTTAAATAACGAGCTCTGCGGGTCTTCCTTACCTGCTTCAACCAGAGGGAGCCGGTTTAATCCAGATCTTTGATGAATAAATATGAATATAAGCTTATTTCTGCCTCTGGTGATTCTTTGCGTATTCTCGGGGAACAGCGAGATTTCGGAAAGCTGCTCAAAAACTCTCGCGGGGTTTTGCACAATGGGTAGGTAAACGATGACGAGGTGCCACTCCGCCATGTTTTGAGAACACGTTTGTTTCTTCAATTTATCAAACGTCTAAAGTAAAAAACACACAGATAAATCATAAATATCAAAAAGTATACGTATATGTACATAAAGGTAAATTAACCAACACATATATCTTTAAGTTTTTCAGTTTAGAGACTAAGCTGTTTTATTAGAGAAAAGGCATAAAAAATATTTATTAAAAATAATTAAATAAATAAAAACTACAAAAAAGCAACACAAATTGTTAGAAATCATTTTGACAAATGAAGAGGACATGAATTTAAACTTGCTACAAAGAAAAACGGAAGAGGAAAAATACAACTACATACTATATATGATTGTTATTTGCCACAAATGATTATGGCAGCCTTAAAGGTACATTTTAGTAAATAGATCAACATTTAAAATATTTCCATTATTTAACTATGTATTTTTTAAAAACACTTCGGGTTCGTAATTTCTCCTCAGAGTGAATACCTCTTTTGTACAAATCTTTGTTACGTCCTCACGCAGGTACGCCGTTTTCTCCAAACCAGCCAATCACATGGCGCACTCCAAGGAGAGCCACAGTGCGCATGTCGTTGTCGCTGACCGGGTTGGAACGGCAGGTAGGTCCTCCAGGTTTCGCTCCTCTGTCGTTTCTGAGCCGAGCGGTGTTTTTTCCCGGAGATGAACAGCGTGGGGGAGGCCTGTACCGAGCTGAAGCGGGAGTACGACACCTGCTTCAACCGCTGGTTTGCCGAGAAGTTCCTGAAGGGCGACCGGAGCGGCGACCCGTGCACGGAGAGCTTCCGGAAGTACCAGCGCTGCGTGCAGGCGGCCATCAAGGAGAAGGAAATCCCCATCGACGGCGTGGACTTCATGGGGCCCAACAAGGACAAGCCTGAGAGCTGATGGAGGGCTGCTGGGGAAATCCTACAAATGTACGCCACACTGAGCGGGGTCCACGAGGCCCACCGAGCATGCGCAGGAGCGGACAAGCTGCTGTCTCTGGGGTTAGAGGGTGAAGCGGCCCCTGAAAGAGCCGTCTCGTTAATTTTAAGCTTTTCTCTTTTACTGCACAGCTCTGTTCGGACTTCGTTTCTCAGCAGAGACACTTACCGCCCAGTTTTCCTCCAGAGGGCCCAGAGAGCTGCTGTCAGCCCTGAAACTGAGCTAAAACTGTCTGAATCCAATTACTAACCAGCTAAAGCTCCTCCATGACGGCCTGTGTGCGCGTTATGAAGCGGTGGCAGCCTGTAGCTATAAATAGCTCTAAATAAGATGTGATGCTGAAAACTCTTCCGACTGATGTCATGTGTGCAAAACTCAATCTTGCATTGTACGAATGAATTAAAGGGAGCTCGGTGTTGGAGCAGGACACGTGCACATGGTGTGTTTTTACTCTCTCACGGGTCGACGTCTCTCTTTATGTTTCTGCAGGTTTTTCTTGATCATTCGGAGTATTTTCAGTGTTGAGAGCAGTTCTGTCTCATATTCTTGCATTTCAGCGACAGACGTTCAGGTTAAACACGACCAGAGTTCTGAATCGGCTCCTGCTTTGCACTGAAAGCGCTTCGTTCGCTCACATCCCGGTGGAGCTTAGACATATCAAACCCCTGCCTGGTCCTGGGCTCGGTTTGTGAGGGGTGTACGACGGAGGGAGCTTAATGAGCTCATGAGGCAGAGTCAATGTTTTCAGTGCCCTGAAGGTGGCGCTATTTTCACCATGACAAATGCTTAGAGTTTGAGCTTAAAGTCAGCTGGGAGCACCACACCTACTGCATGCATCCAGCCAGTAACACCAGTAAATGAATGCAGCTGTCCAAACAGGTCATCTGCTGCCAAGATTCAGACTGATGCTACTAGAACACAAGAAAATGAATCAGTTTCATCTGCAGGCTGTTAATCAAGAAGAAGACTCGCTCATTAATTTCACTTTGGCTCGTCGGGCAACAAACTAGAATAGTTTACGTTGAGGCCGCAGGACAGAGAGCGTTAATGTTTAAATGTTTCCCAGCTGGAATGTTAGAGATAAACAGCAGCACTGAGTGCGCTCAGAGGTTCCATCTGCACTATTACTCTGTGTGTGGTATTTCACTATAATGTTTGAGCATCTTTATACAACCCAAGTACAAAATAGTTAGCTGTTGTGTAAAATGGAAATAAAAGCAGTGCAGTGACTTCAAGTCTCAAACTGTATTTCATTCACAGTAGAACACAGAAACATATCAAACTGAACATGAACCATGGTGATAAAAATAGGAGCTCCTTGGGAACATGATGCAGCGACACGTCTGTAAAAGTAGGACAGGTCCATGTTTGCTCTCTAACACCAGTCTGATGCCAGCTGCTCAGCAGTTCTGGCTCTGCTTCGTCCTCTTGTTGCTTTCGTGATGCTCCAGATGTTGTCAGCTGGTCAGAGGTCTGGACTGCAGGCTCCTCTGCTCCGAAGCCGTGAGGCTGGAATAGAAGCAGTCTGCGGTTCAGCATCGTCCTGCTCAAACACAAAGGCCTTCCTGAGAAACATCAGCATGGAGCAGATGTTGCTCTTAAACCTGTTTATACCTTTCAGCACTGATGGAGCCTTTCCAGATGTGCCGGCTCTGAAAGTGTTCCACAGTTAACACAGTTTGTGTAGATTGGCGATTTTTCTGCTCATGAGTTGCAATATGATGCTTCCAGCTGTTTCTTCTTAACTGTCAGGTTCAGTCTGTCCAAGTGACACAGCATGTCGACCAAAAAGGCCAGATCCATAATCCACTTGAGGTCCGAGAGCACGGGATAGTCCTTCTCTTCCATAAACAATTTCACGGCATCCAAAAGCTCAAAGAAGCGAGAGAGTACCCGGCCTTTTGACAGCCACCTCACAGCGGCAGGTCACCTGGAAGCCCTTGGTCCAGCTCAGCGATGAGATTCTTGAATTGCCTGTGGTTAAGCGCATGTGTGCGGATATAGTTGACGATTTCCATCACAGGCTTCGTGACGTTATCTAAATTCAATGATTTAGACACGAGTTGCTCCATGTGGATGATGCAGTGGAAATTCCAAAAGTCAAGAATAGTTTGGTCAGCTTTGCACAGCCCCACAAGCCCGTTCACAGATCCCATCATGGCTGGTGCTCCATCCGTGGCGGTGCAGTTAATTTCGTTATGGGCAGATTTGCTTTTTCAAATGCAGCCATCATGGTTTCTTTCACATCTGTGCCACGGGTTCTGTCTTTTAATGGCACAATATCCAGGAGCTCTTCTTTGATCACACAATCGTTTGACACAGACCCTAAAATATTGCCAACTGAGGCTTGTCTTCTATATCACAACTCTCATCCAATGCGACACTAAAATACTCACATGCTTGAAGGTCAGAGTGCAACTGTGATTTAATAGCCGTGTTAATGTCCGATATTCTGTGTTCAACAGTGTGGCGGGACAGTTGGACGTCTGATACCACGCGTTTTAATTTGTTGTTTTCAGGAGACAAGATTTCAACAAGGTCACTGAGGCATTTTTTAACGAACTCCCCTTCATTGTGTGGCTTTTTAGCCCGTGCAATGTTCCAAGCCAGCTGATAGGATGCGAGCGTTATGGTCTCTAACCCCACCTCCGAAGTGGCCCGAGCGAGCCCCAGGCTCCAGGCCCCGATAAGCGGCCGCCAAGGAGTGAGCCGGTGTGTACCTGGACGCCCACCCCCAGACACAAAGAACCACCAACGCACCGATGTCTGAGGGAGTCCGCCACTGGCAGGGGAAGTGGTGGTGGGTGGAGATAGGCCTCCAAACCTTGGAGGGCCTGAGATGTCCCCAGAGAGGTGGCGTCTGATACCCAACCTGACATATAGACACAGACATACAGGCACACACAGACACAAACATCCATTCCCACCCTCATGCTCTCATATGCACTCACTCCACACTCAACCAACGTGGAGACAGACATAAAGAGACGCTGTACACACGATCACACTCCCCAAGCGTACTCTACCAACCGGGTCTAGGTACTGCCCCCTGGGGGGGGAAACTGCACCCAGACCCAGGTGGTGTTACCCTTTTCCCTGCGGTGGGGGGAGGCAGACCACCCCGACTCCACAGCAGCAGGGAGGCCCCACACTCCAGACCGCAGTCGGACGGCCAACTCCTCCTCCCAGCACCCCCGCCCCAACAGGCAACAGAGAACGGGGGGTGTGAAGACTGCAAACCTCCCTCCACCCGCTCATATGTAGCGTTGATTCATGTGTGTTCATGTGTGTTGGACAGCATTTTTAGCCCCCCAGACACCCACCATACCCTCACCTCGGTGTCACACTCTGAAACGATGTCTAACACTTTGATTAGCTCTTTAAAGGAGTTTAGAGGAGCCAGCTGAGTTTGGCTGCAAAAGGACGCTCACCCACCGGAACCTGAACACGAGTAGAAGGTATCCACGAAAACAGACTTGAAAACAGGCCGTATCTTCTCTCAAACATTTAGTTTGTTAGCATCTGGTTTAAATAAGACTCTGAAGATAAAAACAAACCCGACGGTCTGTCAGTCTCAGGGGGTAGATGGTTTCCAGCTGTTCATACTAAAGTACAGGCCATTTACCATTAATGGGAAGTGAACGGTTCTTCTAGACTAGCTCACAGCAGGCTCCCAAAAGTTCTCCAATTAGGAGAGAGTGGGCCATTAGTCAATGCTGATTGAGGATGAACTGAGGGGCTTCGTAGATATGATGCCAAGCTACACTAGAACACTCCAAGCTCTAAAAATATGACGCTGGGACTTTCTCATTTGAAGCTCACTTACCTGGAAATAATTCATTTTTACCATCTAACTTTACATGAACGTTTATCTAACCAAGCTGTACAAAAAGACAGAAGGGGGTCATTTTATTCTGAAGGTGCAAGAAATAAGAGTGAACAGCGTGTATCAGTTTACATTCAAAATGAAGTTTATTGTACTGAACTAAATACAGGAGCATCAGATCAAAGCAGGGAGAGAATGAGCTTATTAGACAAGTGGAAAAAGCTTTATATGTTTCTGAGGTTTACATCAGAGCTGTATAGGAGCATATTTTGGCCACAGTAGGCGTAAGCAGTGCTGTCCTTGCAGCTGTCCATTGCCTTATAATGTCTGATGCATGAATAATGTGGCAGTGGCTTTCGACCGATCCTCAGGAAGTCCCACGTCCTCAGAAACCGTCGCACATTTCTGTGATGGTGTCTATGGTTGTGAAATATGTAGGCAGTAGGGGTGCAACGATATTCGTATCGATATTGAACCGTTCGATACAGTGCTTTCGGTTCGGTACGCATATGTATCGAACAATACAACATTTGTAATTTATTTTATCAACTTTCCTTCTGACGATGCTGTCTGTGTTGAGCGCTCAGTGAATCTGCGTTCGACTACTCCGCCTAGGGTCGACAGTGCAGCCTAGGCGGAGTAGTCGAACGCAGATTCACTGAGCGCTCAACACAGACAGCATCGTCAGAAGGAAGAGCGCAGGGCAAGCTAGCGAGACAGAAGTTAAGCTCTCCTTGCAACATGGACCTCCCCCACCCTCATTCAGATCTGGCGTTTGGAATTATTTTGGTTTTCATGTGACGTATGACCCTGAAGGTAAGCGAGTCATGGACTAAAGTAAAACAGTATGTTGGATGTGCCATGCAATGCTCAATTACATGGGTGGGAGCTAGTGTGTTAGCGCAGTTAGCTCGTTAACGTGTTGGCCGTCTAGCCCCATGCACGGGGCAATCAGCGGTAGCTCGTTAACGGAGATTTGCCGTGTTGTGGCGTTAAGGTCATTTCAACGAGATTAACCTGAAAGCACTAGTGGGAACACAACGAATATGACTGCACATTTACACCGACATCATCCTAGTGCAAAGACAAAAACAACAAGCATGCTACTAACTTTAGCCGAGTCATTTAGACAGCTGTTTAATATGCTGCTGAGAATATAGCCCAGAAGAAGCGGATAGTATAGCTTTTATTTTGGAAAGAGACATTTCTCTGTAATAAACTCTTTTCCAAAGATGAGTGATTCCTCAATCAGATACAGGGCTCGCAATATCGCTAGCCCGACGTCCCGGGGCTAGCGATTTTTTTCAGTCGGGCTACCAAAATCTATCTCTTCCCTGCCCGTCGGGCTATTGTAGGAAGGAAAAATATATGTCAATGCTTTTGCATTCTTTCAGAAATGTAGCTGGGTAATTATGTCATTGGCATCGGTGAGCCACTGTCAATATGTGACATATTGAAATCGCGTTTGAATTTGCGCTTTTTTTTTTGCTTTCACTTTGCAATGACAGCACTGATCTGTGAGTGATGATAATTTGCGCACCAATTCCTCTGACATCGTCTTATTAATCGTTAGCTTACTATGCAAACATGACAAGTGAAATCTCCCGCAGCTTAAACATGTGAGAGGTTGATCGCAGAGAATCGCTGAGCTTATGTGAGTGCGTGTGTAAAAGCAGCAGGATTTATATTTGACTACGATGACCTGGATGACTGAGAACCTTCACAGACAGATATATATTTTAGTTCTGCTGAGCCAAATAAGACAGGTCAGGGTGAAGAAGTGACAGCCAAAGAAAAGCTTACCACAAAACGGAGAAGTTATGACAAATCAGACTATAAGGCAAAAAGAAAGTGCAGCTTTATGGTTTCATGGACAAAAGAATTTCTGTGGCTGCAATATGACGAGCTAAATAACCAGGGCTGCACATAAGTGGTCCGCAGGTGCGCATTCGCTGTCAAAATAAAAAACACGCACAAGGGTTAGGGTTAAATTTAAAAACTGTACTTTTGAGTTAAAATATATATTTATAATTTTAATAAATGACAAATTAAAAAGGCATGAACATTTTTTTTGTATCGAAAAAATATCGAACCGTGACACCAAAGTATCGAACCAAACCGAACCGTGAATTTTGTGTATCGTTGCACCCCTAGTAGGCAGGTCTGTTTCCTGCCATCCTTGGTGTTCTTCCATCAGTTTACCAAGGCCAATAAACACACTGACCCAACACCCCCTTTTCACCCACTGTCCAACTGCTTGGTAGAAGCCTTATTAATATAATAATACTCATTATTAGCAGATACAAATACACAGATATTTAAAGCACATTAAAGTGACCAATGTGCTCTCAGCAATTGACTGCAGCTTAGTTGGGACCTGACTGTGTCTTCTTTATGACGTCATCAGTGAGACGTTTATGTTAGCTGATATGAGACTACAAGCAAGCTTTTTCCACCCAGAACTCTGCGTTAGCCTCTAGCTGCACCTCAAATACCACCGAGCTGCATCATGCATTCTGCACTTTATTTGTGTGCAGGTGGTTTAATAGAAAGTTAACGAAAAGAAAGTCATGCCATGTAGTCTCTTCTGAAAGTCCTAACAGTAGTCACTGTTAGATTTCTCAACAGTCCACAGAAGATTTTCAAGAAAGGTCGTTGCATTTTCCTCCTTCATGACCTCACAACGACGACACTTTGACGCTGTCTGCGGGGAAGAAACAGAAATACGTGTTATTGTCTGGAAGAAGATTGGAACACAACCAAGACTTGAAGGGCAGTTGGAGCATTCAAGGTTTTCACCAGAAACTTCCTACAACCCATAAGTCTTTGGGACATGGTGTAACCAGCCTTTAATGTAATGTTGGAGTACCCCAGGGCTCTATGCTAGGTCCTCTTCAGCTTCTACTCGAATGTTCTGCCTTGATGTTCAAATCAGTGCAGATGGTACAGTAATAGATTGTACAGTGCTGTTAACCAGTAACTGAAACAAAACTTACATCACAGTGTTGAAGTAAATATAGTTGGGACAAAAAGCAACACTGATATCTCTCCACGTGACACAGAAGTCAAAGCTGGATTCCCACCAGAAAACAAAAATTGTTGGGAGGGTAACGTAATCTACCAGCAATGCTCCTCACTGTGGGCTTTAATCCTGTAATGGTTACATTATCATTACAATTCTCACTTCTAAGTACCAAATGTGAACTTGTGCTTAAATAAACGAGCAGTTCCTCCTCTGAAGGAGTCAGTGAGGTGCCTTAAAAATCCCAGACACTGACTTTAAAATTGCATAATCCAATACAGGTGCAGGGGGGCTGAAGCCTATCCCAGCTACCACAGGGCATGAGGCTGGGTACATCCCAGACTGGTCACCAGTCTGTCGCAACCCTACCAGCGGCATGGGTTTGGACTGTGGGAGGAAGCCGGAGGGAACCACGCAGACACACAGAGAACAGAAAAGTCAGAGGGTGGAGTCAAACTCACGACCTCGTTGCTGTTAGGAAACAGCACTAACAACTGCCAACGTGTTGGCGTACATGTCATCGTCATCAAATTAAAATAAATCTTCCCGGTCCATCACATAAATGTTTCAGAGGAAAGACAAACTTCTTGTTGTTAAGCGTTTAAGTTTTTATTAGTTGTTGTTTTTATTCGTACAGTGACTGAAAAACAACAGAGCGCTTTACATCAAGGCAAATATGTTATAATCCAAGTAGAAAGAAAATGAACACACAACTAAAAGAGAAACAACGTAACTGAAAATGACAGACATGCTAAAAACGTGATAAATATTAAAATAATAAGTCAAATAAAAATAAATATTTGGAGGAAATTGGACTCCATCAGGTTTCTGTGTGGAGTTTGCATGTTCTCTTCGTGTCTGTGTGGGTTCTATGTGTGGGTTCTATGTGCGAGTTCTATGCGTGGGTTCTGTGTGTGGGTTCTATGTGTGAGTTCTATGCGTGGGTTCTGTGTCCGGGTTCTATGTGTGGGTTCTGTGTGTGGGTTCTATGTGTGGGTTCTGTGTGTGGGTTCTGTGTGTGGGTTCTATGCGTGGGTTCTATGTGCGAGTTCTATGTGTGGGTTCTGTGTGTGGGTTCTATGTGTGGGTTCTATGTGTGAGTTCTATGCGTGGGTTCTGTGTCCGGGTTCTATGCGTGGGTTCTATGTGTGGGTTCTATGTGTGAGTTCTATGTGTGGGTTCTCTGTGTGGGTTCTGTGTGTGGGTTCTGTGTCCGG
The DNA here is from genome assembly GCF_041146795.1 of Maylandia zebra. NCBI lineage: Eukaryota > Metazoa > Chordata > Actinopteri > Cichliformes > Cichlidae > Maylandia > Maylandia zebra. The sequence continues at coordinate 39,110,857 of NC_135180.1, read as the reverse complement.
GTTCTATGCGTGGGTTCTATGCGTGGGTTCTATGCGTGGGTTCTATGTGTGAGTTCTCATCAGGTCCTTTTTTTTGGGAAAGAGCAGCAGCTGTGGCATATCAGCTGATCCAGGCTGTTCCCAATCTTTCTTTGAAAGCAGGGGCAGAAGGTCATCTGTGGGAATATGTTCCAGGTTTGTGATTCTCAGTTTTGCTCTCACAGAATCACACGTGCAGGAAACCCAGTCACAGCAGCTAAACCCTCCTAAAGTCCAGACAAGCTCTGAGCTCGCCGTGACATTCATGAGTGACGTGAGAAGGTCAAAAGCACACGCAAAGAAAATATCTCATCTGTTCCACTGAGCTTCATAAAGTTTTCCGTTTCCAAATAGGAGCTCATTTTAACAAATGGCTTTAATCATAGTTGGTCTACTTAATAAACGACCACAGTATTACTTCATCAGTCCTTCCTTCAGTGGTTACTGTGCTTTACACAGGAAACAACTCTGTATGGCCACAACCTGAGCAGCTCCTGATCTTATAACAGTCATCTCATTAATTAGATATTTTTAACTCCTCACCCGTCCATCCATTCTCTGCCACATGCCTCTCCTCAGCCACCCCCTACATCTTCCGGGGCGACCCTGAGATATTTCCAAGCCAACTGTGAGAGCTCATCACTCTGGGGTATCCTGGCTCTCCTCTGGGCCTGTCGTGTTGGGGTCATGGATTCTCCAGTGCAGCAGATGTTGATTGTAACACCAACCTGTCTAATTGTTTTTAGTCTTTCCAGACCACAACTTTGTCGCGCCTCTCTTTGTTGCACTATGGGACTCCACCACAGCCTCCTTATCATAGGCCACTGACACACAGCTCAGATAGAAAGGAGTACTGGCTCTCTCTCTCCCTCCTAAATGACCCCAGAGGTACTTAAACGTGGCTCTGACCTGGAGTTGGCACTTCACTCTTGTCCAGCTAACAACTGCGGTCTCAGACTTGGACGTGCTACTTCTCGTCTCATACGTAATGCAAACCTCCACAATCGGAGCTGGAGGTCATTGTTCGATGAAGCCATCAGACCACCAAAGCCAACACCCTACATCTCAAGTCTTTCCATGAAATTTCCTTCAAAGTCAGCAGGATGATCAGGGCCTCAGTTTTGAATGCACAGTTTAAAAGAACTCTTACATTAGAAGTAATGTGAATTCCTCTTTTAGCTGTTTCTCATACCTGGTTTATCCTGGACGCCAGTCTACTCAGCAATCTATTCAATTTCTTCCACTTGGGCTCGAGCTCCCACTCATGCGTGAGGACAATAATTTCAGAAGCAAAACATTGCATCGTGGTCCTGGGACAAATCTGCTGGAGGGAGAGAAAGGAGAGAGAGCAAAGGAATGATGCCATGAAGGAAAAAATCACAGCAGTCACAGTCATGCGCAGCTTCAGAAAGCAGCTTTGCATGATTGGCGGTTCAAAATAATCCTTCTTTATCGGACACGTGGCCGCGGTGAACCCCCTCAGTTCATTCTCTGTCTAAAACATGCTGTTTTAGCTCCTCCCTCTTAAAGACCACTGTCCTCTGATTGGCTGCTCCTGACAAAAAGAGGGTTTAAACATCAAGTGGGTGGAGCTTCTGTGCACGAGATGACCATATTAGGGATAAACAGCAGCCTGTAGGCTGAGCTATACTGAACGCACACTGAGCTCATTTATCTGTCAGGGGTGGCTGGAGCTCAGGTGGCAGAGCAGACCAGCCGCTAACGAGAAGGTCGGTGGTTCGATCCCATGCAGCCTGCATGCCAAATATCCTCGGGCAAGATACGAACCCAATGTTGCTCTGAGTGTGAATGTGTATGAGTGTTAGATACTCAGTCAGTGCCTGTGTGAATGGGTGAATGAATTAGTTGTATATAAGAACCAGTCCATTTACCATTCATGTGGCAGGAAATGTCATACAACTGAGATGATGGGAAAATACCAAAGACTGAGGAGACCTGTTATTGTGTCGGACCCTGTGGGTCTCTGCAGCTTTCATCATCTGAAGAATTCCCAAAACGAGTTGGGCGACAAGCTCGAAGAAACCAAACGTGTCCATTTTATGTTGAAAAAGCTTTAAAAATGAAAATGTAATTTTGTCACGGTCGTAAAAATGACATCAATATTATATTTTAACTTTTATTTCCTTTTTTAATGATACGAGGATAAAAACGTCCACAAGCCGCGGTGCACAGCGCTGAGGGTGACTGCGTGCACGTGGAGGCCACAGGAAGCCGCTGCAGCAGAGCCACCAACACGGAGCTGCTGCAGACATGACATTTGCTCTGCCTCATGTAGAAAACGTTCTCCTCACCCTGAAGGACTGGACACTGATATTTATGCCAGAGTCTTGAAGGAACCCTGCAGTGTTCCCGACACAGCCAATGTCCCTGTTAATGAAGCTATTCTGTAACTTGACCCCTGACCCCGGTGTCACAGCTGTGCTTGTCTGCTTCCTGAAGCTGCGTTCACTCTCACTCACTGCATCCATCTATTGCACTGTTACACATGAAATGTTTAAACAGCGGCTCCAGCAGAACATTAAGATCACTGAACACGGAGCACAAAGACCACGGTCAGTGCTTGACCTTTAACCTGAATGTGCACAAGCTGAAGCGATTAGTCAGCGGAGGATCTTTGCCTCTGTGTGTTGTAGTTATTAGTCTGTCAGGCATTTTTAGCTGCGGGCTGAAACGTGAGTCAGTGCTTTGTGCAGGCACATACCTCGTAGTCTTCCATGGTGGGTGTGTACAGGCTGCAGTTCAGCGACAACTGAAGGGAAAGAGAAAGTTAGCTGCACATGTGCGTAACCACCGAGAAGCGGAACATTTTCCAGGTACAAGAGCTCACTGTGTGCACGATGAAACCCTCTGAGACCAGAAGCCCCCGAAGCCAAGAGCTCTTCAAGTGCGCTTGCAGGCTCAGCTTTCAGCTGCATGCTTAGTGCTAATTAGCAAACAACACTACGGAGCTACAACCACATCCACCCAGCTCGCAGCGCAAATACTTTTAGAGCGGACTCGTTTTTCCAGGGACACTGACATCTGCTTACGTCATGTAAAAGAGAGGGTTTTTTTTCCAGGGAAAAAAACTCCTGTGGATTAATTTTGCATGAGTCACAACTGAAAACGATCTGCATGTCTGGGACTCAGAGACGATGCTCATTCTGCCGAAGCAGCTTTCCACGACTCTCAGTGAAAACAACCCTTCCTCCCCTCAGCTCGTCCTCTGTGTGACAAACTTGTTCTTTCTACGCAGAAGTCACTCTGCAGCTTAGGTGTGCGTTAGGTGTGTGCTGTACTTATTTTACATGACTCATCCTCCTCAACAATAAACGCATGCTTACATATCTTCAAGATAAGGCACCGAAGATACTGTTGCAGTTCACAGTTCACACACCTGAGTTCTGTGAAGTGCAGCAGTATGGATTGTAAAGCTGAGCAGGGTGAGGTACGAATCTCAAAGCCTAAAGCTGCTTTTGACCTTTGAGCATTAAAAAGCGTTCACGTTGCGTGATGTTGCGTGATGAAGTGCGTGTGTTTCTAAGTGAGCCATAAAGGCTTGCAGTCATACCTTTTTGGAGATGTTGGAGACTTTCTCCTTCAGGCTCTCGACCTGCACGTAGAGGTCCCTGCTGCATGGTCTTTGGGTGATGGCGATGATGTTGACAGAACACAGAAACACAAACACACTCACGAGAGCTGGCCTCTCCCTCTGCATGGCACAGGCGGCAAAACCATCATCTGCATCACATTATCCTCTGCTGTCTGCTGCCCCACAACTCACTGCAACATCCTCAAGAAATCTATCACAGCTGGGAGAAAGCAAGCCCCTCCGGAGGCTTCCACTCCCCGACCCTCCGACAGGATGCAGATGGCTTAAAGTGTCTTCAGCGTCTGTCCTCTGCTGGACTCCAGCTGAAACTCAACAGCAGTTGTAGAATGAAGAAAATCCTTTCTTTGGTTAGTTTTCAGGAATTTTTGGTCAAACTTCCAACCTTCACTCTTCCAGTCGTATGTCCCGCTGCTGGGGAAGGCTCCAGCTATCCAAGGAAAAGAGAAATTAATTAAAAGAGGAATGAACATCCAGAAGGACAAGTGTGGTGGAGTTTTGGCAGGTGATGGTTCACTTCGGGGGGAAAAGGTGCGTTATCCGGAGCTGCTGGTCTACACGTGGTTGGAGAGCATGGACTCCCTCTCTTCTGTCCCTTCTCACCCTCCAGTTTTCACTTTCTCACTCCTCCCCCTCTTCCTCCTCCTCTGGATTATTTGCATTTTACTTTCAAGATCCCACCTCTTTTCTCCAGCTGTTTCCTTTGCTCCCAGCGATCCCGAGTGCAGTGTTTCTTCCTCTAAACCCTGCAGGGAACAAAATCTACTCAACACACATCCTGGAGCTTCTCTGTGTTTGCCAACAGTCTGACTGACTAATCATCAAAACCTGCGAGGGCCGCAATTACCTGAGATAAAACATTTTCACTGAAAGTAAAGAGATGGAACCAGTGCCAAAGAACATGTTATATGGAAACAACAATGGAGCGAACGCAGTGAAAGTCATGGCAGGACTTGTGAGGGCGTCAGAGTTTGGTACTGGGACTTGAGCGGTTGGTCGTACTTTGGACCAAGACATGCTTACATCACGAGCTAGAAGTGAGATTATCAGTGTTATGACAACTTCAACACTGACTTCAAATCAAAGCAGCACAGTGCTGAAAGTTAATGAGGTAAATACATGTAAAGGCATTGTGAAATTTATCAAATATTTCCAAACTCTGCTGCAGGCAGCACACGTGGTAATATCAGCAGAAGATCAGCAGCCTTCTCACAGCGTGAAGGAAAAGGTTCAAACGTGCGATACTGTGAACTTAATCTGTGTGTGATTAGGAGCTCCGACCCCCTGATATCAGTGAGCAACAGTTTGATTTTTGTTTGATTTGGATCAGAGCTGGTTTGCACATCGAGGAGGCAGTGCGGCGCTGCTGCCAAAAAACTACATAAAGCACACAAACGAATACTCTGTTGGACTTAACAGTAATGGGAGCAGTTTCTGCAACCAGGCTAATGATAAAAACAACAATGATCTCTCAGAGACGGGCGATGAAAGCGTCTGTGAGCTTGTGCAGACTCTCAAACCCATATCTGCTAACAAGAGTCAACTTAAAGCACACAGTTTTCTCGACTAAGCCCTGGCACATGTCTCGGTGAGGAATTTCTCAGGTCAGTATTGGGAGGAAAGGCTCTGGGAAGTAAAAGCAACATAATTTATGGTGAAAGTTGTGTCTCCTTCAACATAAATGATGATACCTAATAACGTGCCGTGGAACAGCCTGGAACAAGAGCTCCAATTTCTTGGATGCGGAGGATCTGCGTGTAAAGCAGCTGGAATGGCACAACGTTCCTCGTCTCTCCCAGAAGTCTAGTGCTGCTTTTTGCAGATGTTTGCTGTTTGTCATTTAAAGGCTTCATGTTTTAAACTGACACATTTGTGAATCACTGGTTTCGGTTTTGTTCTTACGGGCTAAGGGACGGTGTCAGCTGAGGGAACATCTGCAAAATCAGCCTGAGACCAGACAGATGTTCCTCGCTCTTCCACCAGTATCTCATACCCCCCCCATAACATCTGTACAGTTACAACTCACCTGTGTAAGTTTATATTAGTAGGGGTGTGGCCTCTGACTGCCAGATGGATGGTGATACAGGCAGCTCTGCCGGCTGCGGTCTGTTACGCTTCGCCTCAGCTAAATGAGTCCCTGAAGGCTTCAAAATGCCGCTTAGAAGCTGATGAGTAATAAAGACATGTTCCAGGAAACACAGCAATGCCGTGGAGCACATATAGCACATGGACAATGTCCAGCTATATGTAGCGTGTGCTCTGGCTGTCACGGTCCTGGGACGTTGACCCAGTGTTTTTTGTTTGTAGTGTCTGTGCTCCTGCTGTCGTTTCTCTGGTGAAGGTTTAGTTCTTGTTCTCCTTCTTTGTTTCCGTGATCGTTCCTCTGCTCACGCTCGTCTCTGAACACCTCGAGTTCACTCGGCTCACCTCATCAGTAAACACTAGTGTCCCAACGCCACAGGCCGCCATCACACTGCCTCCGCCGTGTCTTACAGATGATGTGTGTGCTTTGGGTCATGAGTTGTTCTGCGCCTGCTCCATTCTTATTCTCGCCATCATTCTGGTAGAGCTTGATTTTGGTCTCATTTGTCCAACGAATGTTGGGGTTTCTGTTCACCATGGAGACGATTCTGCCATCATACCCCTGTTACGTTTCGGTGTTGTCAGTGTTTTGTTTTTTGCGTGACTGTCATGTATTTCCTGCTTTACTTTGAAAGTCTGTGTTATCTTAGTGTGTTCAGTTTACGCTTCCTTGTCTCGTCAGGTCTAATTTGCACCAGCTGTGTTTCCCTCCTGTGGTCCATTCCCTGATTGCTCCTTCTATGTATTTAAGCCTTGTGTTTCAGTTTGTCATGATCGCGATCTCCCCCCGTGTTGTAAATAAATAGTTTGTTGTAAATAGCTGTAAATGGGTTTTGTCAATACTTTCGTTTTGAGACACTTCCGTTTTGGGAATTTGGTGGAGAGCCTTAGTGGGGGTTTTTTGTCGTGTGTTTTTTCCTTATTTTTATTTTCCTGCGTTGCACGCCGGTTGCCTAGGCCGGGGTGTAACACCCCACTGGTGTCTTCTGTGGACGTCCTGGTCTTTTTGCGTTGCTGTCTCTCCAGTGCATTTGTTCTTTCTCAGGATGTACAAAGCTGTAGATATCACCCTTCCTAATATTACAGCATTTCTCAAATGTTTTTTCCTGTTTTCACAGTTTAAGGATTTCTTGTTTCACCTACATGGAGAGCTCCTTTGACCTCATGTTGTCTGTTCACAGCAAAATCATCCAAATTCAAGCACCACAACACAAATCAGCTCCAGGCTTTTATCGGCTGAATTGATAAAGACACAACAAAGGATCTGCCCACACCTGAACATGAAGCAGCCTTTGAGTCATTGTCCAGTTACTTTTGGTCCGTTTAAAAAGAGGGTGGCACGTGTTAAGGAGCTGCAACTCTTAACGCCTTCATCCAGTTTGAATTTGGAAACCCTCAAATGAAAGCTGAGAGTCTGCACATCACGTCCATGTCCGTTTTCTAACTATAATTGGAATATGTTTCAACAAACGGGTAAAAACCCAAACTTGTGTCAGTCCAAATATAAACATATATGAGCCTAACTGTATGTTTAGACAGAGAAATGCTAACTTCTTCCTTTTTCATAAATATGATTTTGAAATGCTGCCACTGTAAATACTGACTGAAGACAGAAGTTCTGGATGTACTGTGGAGGGTTCAGGTTCAGATAGTCACGTTCCCTCAGCCTTCCAATGTTTCCTATACTTCACTCTATGATTTAACCTCCTCCAACCGTACATATACTCCTAACTGCCATCATGACCCTACTGTGAAAATGCTTCATCTTATATTTAGTTATATCTGCCACCAGCATTAATTCTTTAACATGTACACAGAAGTTAAAACCAGCTGGATTTCTCATTAAATCTTAGAAATAAAACGAGCTCTTACCAACAGTCCGGTTGTGAGGACGGCTAATGATGAACTGCAGATCAACAAAGAATGCGTGAGAAGGCATGCGGAAACTAAAGGTTAAAGTCGAATAGAAGCAAAACTGAAACTGCACAAATACTTAAAGGAGTAGTGTGCATATCACAGGAGTTCAGTCAGCAGCAGCTCTTTGGCAATCTGCTTTAACAAGCAGGCTCAGGACTGCATCAGGTTTAACTGGCTCCTGTAATCCAAGCTTAATATCAGAAAATGTGACGGCGCTGATGGTGTTGGCATGTGTTAGAGATTTTCTACATTATACATTATAACCAAATCTCTATAATACAATATAATCAAGTAGGCCTTATATTCTAACCAAGTATGCCTTATATTTAGTGTGTTCATATATTTTCACCTAACCAAGTCTATTGTTAAAGGAAAACTGATGCATTCCTTACCTCAGTGTCTGAGGTGTTTGACAGCATGATATAATGATGCATTCTTTTCCTTTAGTGTCTGTGATGTCAGATAAAGCATGATATACTTCTGTATTCTTATCCCAGTGTGTGAAAGATCAGATAAGTTGATTTAATGTTTAACCTCTTCCCTGACAGTTAAAAGAGGAAGTACTATGTAACCCATTTTTGCCTTATAAATAAAGCAAGCGAGCCTGTGCTCGGTGTGTGTGTCTTCTCAGAGGCATTCACCCGTGCACACTCTGAGTCGGTCTGCAGTTGTCTCATTTCTCTTACTTGTGTTTGAACAAATGTCTACCCCTGACAGCATGTAACCTGGTGTGTGGCAAGATGGGGACTCACAGGTAAGGCAGGTAAAGATGTCACAGATGCCAGAGGCAGGAGGTCGGGCTTTAAAACTCACACTTTTATTTCCTGTATTTCTCAAACTGTCTCAGGTTTACTGGAAGAAGATTTAGTTGAAGTTCCCTTTTTTACCTGTTACCAGTAAGATTCTGGTCCCTGCAGATTGCCACCAGTGCCCTGCAGAAACCTCACAACTCATTCAGCGTTTTATTATGTTTTTAAACATGCATTAGTTTCATATTTTTGATTCTTTTAATAACCAATCTTTCAAGATACAATAATGTAACTGTAAAAGAAAAAACCTTCAACTCCAAGCATCACCAGGGAAGTACATCAGCTAAGGCTTTGTGTTCTCTGACCAGCTGGCAGGTGGCTGTGGGCGGTTGCTGGCAGCTGGTATCGTGAAATTGAGCCACACCAAAACCCCCTTTTGCTATTGCAAGTTGCGTCAGTTGCAAGTAGGTGACAAGGAGGATGCCAACCTGTCTGCAAACATTTGCCAACTGGTAATGAAACTGTGTGTGACACAAAAACTGGAAGTGGAGAATATCTGCCATTAGAAAAGTGTTGGTTTTAGAGGTAAGGCACGTTTTAAAGTTCAACTCCAGCTCGGCGAGTTTCTGCAGATGAGTCGGTGTCTTCCACGCAATCTGTAGGAGATCTGCTAGCAACAGTCGAGCTCTCACAAAGAGGCTTTTGATGCAGAAATCAGTGTGAATGATTCCAGCAATACACATGTTACCTAACAACACGAGATGCTTGTGGGTCGTTCAGTGGCCTTAAAGTCTTTCACACTGTTGCTATGGACGATTTTGAGATAGCAATCATATTTCTTTCCTGCCTGTTCTTTGAAGTATTGACTAAGCTGCAAAACTCGAACAGTGTGTTTTGCTTTAACAGGAGGAAAATTTTAATTCTCCCTTAGATATGCGGATGTAGGCTGCTGGCCGTGCCTCCCTGAGCCTGGTTTTGCTGGATGTTTCTTCCTGTTAAAAGATTAAATTTTAGTCATATGACACCAAATCACAGCAACAGTGGCCTCGAGGTGCTTTATATTGTAAGGTAGACCCTACAATAATACATACAGAGAAAAAGTGTGATTCAATGCAGAGAGGTCTGTTAATACATAGTGAGTGAGAAAGGTGACTGGAAAGGAAAAACTCAATGCATCATGGGAATCCCCGGCAGCCTACGTCTATTGCAGCATAACTAAGGGAGGATTCAGGGTCACCTGGTCCAGCCCTAACTATATGCTTTAGCAAAAAGGAAAGTTTGAAGCCTAATCTTGAAAGTAGAGATAGTGTCTGTCTCCTGAATCCAAACTGGAAGCTGGTTCCACAGAAGAGGGGCCTGAAAACTGAAGGCTCTGCCTCCCATTCTACTTTTAAATACTCTAGGAACAACAAGTAGGCCTGCAGAGCGAGAGCGAAGTGCTCTAATAGGGTGATATGGTACTACAAGGTCATTAAGATAAGCTGGGGCCTGATTATTTAAGACCTTGTATGTGAGGAGCAGGATTTTGAATTCTGGATTTAACAGGAAGCCAAAACAGGAGAAATCTGCTCTCTCTTTCTAGTCCCTGTCAGGACTCTTGCTGCAGCATTTTGGATCAGCTGAAGGCTTTTCAGTGAGTTTTTAGGACTTCTGACTGCTACTCATATGGGGTTGTCTGATTGTTAGGCTTTCTTTATAATACTGTATGGTTTTTACCCTACAATATGAAGCAGTTTGAAGCAACTGTTTTCGTGTCTTGGGATTATATAAATAAAAGTGTAGTGAAAAAAAAATCTCAGTGAAAATATGTGTCCAAACTGAGGAGTGACCCAAGTCTGCTAATGCTCCAGTATCCATCTTGGCAACCTCTGGAGTTCACGAGTTTTCCGGAGGAGGTTTCTGGACGGCGCTGGTATCAGCAGAGTGAGTACCAAGTTCAGCAAAAACACAGATATCAGCTTGGTCTGAAGTTAAAAGTAAAACTTTACCAGACACGTCATGTCAAACGTACACACGCATACACACACTCATGCATGCACCCAAGAGCTGAAGACACTGTGCAAAAATACCAAAATTACTTTAAGGATATTAAGTGCCAAAGAAAATAAGACTAACTTCATAAATAAACAATAAGATAAAAAAGAAGGAAAAAGGATTAAAAAAAGAGATGGATCATTAACCACAGTTAACAAGTTTTAACACTGGCCTCACACTGGCCTCAGACAGCCGCATATGGATGTTTGTCCAACACAATATATATATATATATATATATATATATATATATATATATATATATATATATATATATATATATATATATATATATATATATATATATATATATATATATTTAAAAAAAGAGAAAAGATCACAAAAATAATACACATGATTGGATACAGCATAGTTGGACCTTCAAAACATCTGTTTGCAGGGTTGGGATGTAGTCCAGCTCAATAAATGCTAAAAGTTTGAAAGTCTTTTCCAAAAAAAAGTCTCAAACGCATCCACAGGTAGTCCAGAACTGATCAAAGCAATCTTCCAACCTTTAGCTGGTCATAATCCATCACATCCAGCTGTGGACGGGGAGATCACATAGGAACAGTGTTACTTACAAAGTCCTTTCTTCTGCGCCATATTCTGACCTTTCTGCAAACACTTCCGTCAGCATGCATTCAGAGTCAGATAAAAACGTGAGGCCCGTATAAACAATGGGCTCAATTTCCTGATGAACCTTCAGTTATGAGTTGTGGAAATTTTGGTCCCATCAGAGTCAGGAAAGGAGGATAAAGATGACAGTGCTTCGTGGTGGGTTAACGTTTTGACTGAGGGCTGTTTCAGGCCCACCCCTCGCTCACCACTTCCTGTTTCGTAACCAACCTGTGACGTCACTGTGGCTACGTCCATCTTTTATAACAGACAGTGAAAAACTTGTTTTGTTTGTTGCGACATGTGAAGACTGCACATATAAAACATCTATCTTACACGGCGAGGTGAGGGCGGGACCATTTGTGAGAAACAAAACCACGTCCGCTGTGTTCTTTGCACATATTTTCCCTTCTGGCTCCATGAATGAAAGACTAGTCTCACTGCTTTATATCCTGTTACAGTTCTGAGGAAGAGCTGAAGGAAGCTGTGAGAGTCCGTTGATGCTTACTCTCCTCACCATCTGCCCCTGTGCTGCTACTCCAGCTCCTGCTCCACCCTGCAGGGTTTGGGTTAGGCTAACTTGGGCCGTGCTGAAGGAGGTTATTCTGCCACTTCCAGCAATTTGTAGGTTGACTGTGGTGGCATAACTGGCCTTGTGGTTGCCCTGTTTGGGTAGTGGTGATGCTCTTGAGGGCAGGGGAGAAGAGACTGGGGACACAGGAGGTGCTGTGGTATAGATTTGAACCTGAGGCGGTGGTTTGATGTGGAATTGGTGGTGTTGGTAGGGGGCAGGTGGAGGAGAGGTCATTCCTGAGGTGGACAGAGTCAGACTTGAGGAGGTGAGGTTTTGCTCACTGGAGGGTCGGCTAAGGTAGGCGCAGATCAGCTGGCTCCGACAGTTTCCCTCCTGTAACTCGGGATCTTCCCAGTCTATCTGCCTGTCTGATGAAGCGGTGGAGGACACAGGGGGAGGAGACGAGGCACTGATGGTGCAAGTATCGCCTGTATCCGGGATATCCGTTCCATTGTATTTGTTTGAAAGCTCTCGCACATCTGGCCAGGGCACGCTGGTAAAATGCTGCCCACCCCCGGTGCCGTTCCCTGGGGAAAACTTGCTGGATGAGGGTGGGGACTGAAGCCCATTTTCAGGGCTGAGGCATGCGGGTGAGCTGCTGTAAGAGGACCATCCACTCCTTGGACTGACCGGACAGGACTCGTGTTGGTCAAAAGAAGGATGGGCATTTCCACTGAAACCTAGGGACCTTCGGCTGCTGTCTGCCCAGGAACGTCGCTGGGCAGCAGCGTTGAGCCGGGCTGGGCTGGAAGGTCTGTCGGCCAGGCTGGAGGAGAAAGACCTGCGGAGGCTTAGGGAGGTGGTAGGGCAGGGTCCAGAAGGGAAAGATCCTTTGAAACCACTCTGTGGGACAAAGGAGGACGAAGAAGAAGTTGGGAAAGAAGCCAATGTTGATGAAAGAGAAGGAGAGGCAGAGGAGGAAACATATCTAGCGTTTCTAGGCTGAGGTGTCGCAACATTGTTTGCCCAAACATTCACTGACACACCGATAGGAGGTGGGGAGAGGATCCGCGGGCTCGGACATGAAGAAGAACTCATGGAAGAGGTGATGGGTAGCTCCAAAGTTAGACCTAATGGGTTATGGGAACTTGCACTTCCTAGCCTTGAGCTCCGGGGATGGGGCGGTTTATTTGCCATGGGGGAGGAGAAATTGTGCTGTGGAGGTGGAGAGCAGAGGTGAATGAATGAAGCTGGAGAGGGAGATGGGGACTGAACTCGTGAGTTGGGTTCGGATGCGGAGAAAGGCCGGGCTACACGGTTGTGTGATCCTGACCAGAGAGAATCTTGGGATTGTTGCTTTACCGCGGCTTTACTGGTCCCATTAGAGAATGTCTCCTTCTGTGGACTTACCAACCAACCTCCGTTACTGAGAGCACTGCTCAAGCTGCAGCTCACTTGACTGATTGCTGTGCTGTGATTGTTGTTGTTGTTTGAGTTCTGTGAAGAACCAGTTTTGCTGTGAAGGAATGAGGGACGTGGTGAAGAGGATGAAGCGTAGGCCGGCTGGTAATGGGATGGACTTGGAGAGCGTTGGGAAAGAGAGGGAGGAGAAGATGGCATGAGGGACGGAGAAGTGCAAGAGGTCCGGAGAGTGGACGGTGGGCATCTTGGATGGTGGTACCCATCCTTGGAACATCCTAACTGAGCACAAGCAGGTGTGCTGGAAGGAGGTTTGGGAGAAGGGGAACGCCGTCGTAAGTGAGAGGAAGGTAAGGAGGGACTTTGATTCACGCTGTTGCGGGCAGTGTTGTCTTTTGCCATACTCTGACTGATAGACTGACTGATGCAGGAGGCAGCTAAGGATTTGGTAAATGTGGAGGAAGAGGTGATGGGGGAGGAGCATGTGGGAGAACGAAGGGTAGAGGATGATGTAGGGGAGGGAGGAGGGCCTCTTACAGATGATGAGGAAGATGCAGGAGAGGGGGTAGACGGGGCTTTCCTGGTTAAAGGGGGAGTCGGAGATAAGCTGGAAAGAGCCTTGGAGATGTTGTTTGGGCATACAGGAGTCGGAGAAGATGCTGGAATAAGCCTGAATGGTGAGGAGCAAGGTGGTGCTCGTACTGAGGAGGTAGGAGGAGCTCTATGAGGAGAAGGAGAGCGGTGTCTCAGGCTGGGTTGGAAGGCTGAGGGTGCAGAGGTGCCCTGGTCAGGCGTGGTAATAGCCTGGGTAGTTCTCTCCTCCTGAGTCTTGAAGATCGGAAGTTTGGTCGGGCATCCTGGCTCTTTTGGGTCCCTGTAAGTTACAGAGAAGCACAGATTTAAAAACATCTAGTTTATCGAATTAAATAAAAAAATCACTGCAGTTATACTTAAAGAAGCTTCTCTGACAGGGGCATTGTGACTCTCGTCTTTCCAAGTGATAAAAGCCCAGCTAACACTACAGCAGAAGGGCCAAAAATGGCACTTTAAGCTCAATGTAAGGAACGTTCACTAGTTGGGACCACATCCTCATTTAGGTTTGACAGCGTTTCTGGTAAATAATGGCAGATGATGTGAGCGTGAACTGAAGCTCTGGTTTGGGAAAGGCCTCAGAGGCGACTGGCAGCGGCTCCTGGGCCGGACGGATCCCCGTCAGCTAACTTTCTTATCAGTACTCTATAATGTCAATGTTCTACTTTCACTGCGGCTTTAGCTACAGTTTAAGAGAGTTAAACTATTCTGACTGACCACAATTTAGGGAGAGTTTCTTTCCTTAAAATCTAGATTTTTTCCCTCCTATTTTGACTGGTACGATCTTACTTCTGCCAGACGAATTTTTTTCCCCCTTGTTAAGCCACTGAACTTTGACCAAGCATAAAAAGCGATGACCCAGTGTTGTCTCTACATATAAGAGACAACTTAGAAAAGAAGCAGTTTTAATTGCATCTTTAGGCTCCTTGTTGCCAGCAGCCAGTCACAGAAACACATCATTTGTTCCCATTTCCTGAGATGAATCCATGAAAAATGTCAAAAATAACAATAAAGATAGTTTGATATGAAATACTATTGATCAGTACAAACTGATCAGCTGTTAGCTGAGAGTATTTCAGCATGGCGTGCAGCGTGTTCTTAAAAATCAGAGGAAAATGGACAAGTGAAGGACAAAAGAATAGGTTTGATCTACAGTGTCTGAAACGACGTCCATAAGAAAGAGGAAGAAATTTTCATCCTTCACCGAAACTTCGTCAGAAACGCTCTCAGTGGAAGGACGTCTGCCAGAAGGCCGTTGATAATGAAGAGAAACGTGGTGCAAAGGCTGAGGCATGAAAACGACACAAGAACTGGACTGAAAATCAGGTCTGATGGAGCGATGGATCCATATGTGAAATTTGAAAAAGAAGAGCCCAGACCTCAAAATCACTGAAGCAGTGAGAGATCATCCTGACAGAGATCAGCAAAAAGGCAGAAACATCCAAAGAGGAGCTTTGAACGTCCTTCAAGAAGCCCAGAGAAGTATTCCTGAAGATTCCTTAAGAAACACGGAGAATTAAGGTGGTCATACTCAGTGTTGGTCAAGTTACTTGAAAAAGTAATCAGTAACTAATTATTGATTACTTCTCCAAAAAAGTAATCCAGTTACTTTACTGATTACTTATTTTCAAAAGTAATTAATTACTTAGTTACTTAGTTACTTAGTTACTTTTTAAAAACACGATTTACAACCTGAAGAGGTGATAAAGTGATAGATCTTTCAGCCCAATTCTACTTTTTCTACATAATCCATCATACAAAATGTAATCAAATGGAAAAGCCTCTTTTTAAAACTTGTTTTATTAGTTTTAATCTTTTAACTTTATGCATCAAGCAAAACATTTAATTATCTGCAACATTCTCTGACTGGAAGAAATTAGTTTAACATTTAAACCTATTTCCTGCACATTCCAGCACATAAAATAAAATAGTTTTTGTGTTTACACTCAGTCTTTCAAATAGATGCAAGTAAAACACAGCAGAAAATAAATAAAGTCAAAGACTCAGCGGTCCTGTTGCTCTATTTTCACCTGTAAAGCAGGAGTGGGGTAGGCGGAGGGTTACCCTGGTGCAGGTGTGCCGCGGTCAGTGGAAGAATCCGCGAGTTTCTCTGTGAGTTTCCCATTACGTCGTAGCTACTCGGTGCTTGTTTGGAAGTTTAGGGGTTTTTTCGCTGTAAAAAGAAGTTTTCTTCCCACGCACAGCGGACACTAATGTTTTTGTCACTTTTTATGGAATCAAACTCAAAGTAAGGTCAGTACTTCCACACTTTAAACGCTGCACGCTCATACTCTCTCCCACAATCGATATATTATCCACTGTTGATCTGCACACAGCTGTTGTCACTCGCTTACGTCACTGTCATGAGACATTCTCACAAAAAATCACGGTTTTAGTAACGCAGTAACGCAGCGTTCCTACGGGAAAGTAACAGTAATCTAATTACCGTTTTTGCAATAGTAATCCCTTACTTTACTCGTTACTTGAAAAAAGTAATCGGATTACACGTTACTGCCCATCTCTGATCATACTAAACATTGACTTTCAAGTTCTTTAGAACTGTACAAAGTACTGTATAAAACGTTTTAGTGGTAACAGAAAGTTGTAATGTGACAAACAAAGGTAAATTATGTGGCTGAAGGCAAATTCTTCTACTGATCAGAAGCCAGATAAAATTTAGTCTGGCTTGAAATAAAGTGCCAAAGATTACAAGAGCAAGAGAACCTCGAGGCATACGCTTTAATGAAAACATGTGTCCTGGCTTGAACTTCACCTTCGTGTTAATACAGCCACATTTCATTTCTTATATAAAAGAAGAAAAAAGAAGCAGATCAAAATATGTTAAACTGAAAAGCATGGGCTGGGCTTGCTGGTTTATTAGGGGTTCGAGTTCATACACACAGACCAGGTTCCCCTTATTGGCCACCTTCATCAGATTATCATTATTACTTTGTAAAAACTCTTCCAATTGCTCACGAAATCTCTAAAGTGCAGTTATTCTGCTCATTTCCTGCTGCATGCTTTTAGTTATTTAACTGTGCATGATTCACACTTCAGAAATACCCTTCTTATCTCATACTGGGCCTTAATTCAGCTCTTGACTAACTGCCAGTCACAACCTTTGGGAGCTGTCAGAGCAGTGTGAGCTTGCACAGATTCTGGGTTTTCTGCACTTTTGCTTGTCAGTTATCAGGTCCATACACACCTGTGGTCACCTTCAGGCATGCTATTGACATTCGGGGGATCAGATGAAGCCCGTCCGCCCAGCGTCGTCAGCAGGTCGAGCGGCCTTTGGCTGGTGAATGTTGGGAGATGGTCTTCAGACTGCAGCTGAGCGGGATTTGATGGACGTGGTTCATTTTCTCTTAAACTGTGATGCCCTGGGGTTTCTGTGAGTGCGTGGCAGCTTGCGTGTGAAGAGCCAGAGGCTGTGAGTAAGGGAAGACTCTGGGAAGGCTGAGCAGGAAGCTCTCCTAAGGGTCTCCATTCACCAAAGCGCCCTGCTGAACCCTCATCGCTGGAGAGTTCCTCTGCTGATGTCTTCTGCGGACGCTGGTTTCGCAGCACAGTGCTGCCCTCCTCTGTTTCTCTCTGCTCTCTGCTCGGCCCTGGGTGAGGTCTTGCAGAGCTGTTGCACTTTCCTGAAGACGCGTCTGCATTTGCATTTCCTGTGCAAACACTGAATTCAGGCGCTGCGTAAACATTCACGTCTTTGCTCAGCGTATCCTTGTTATCTGTGAAGCTGTGTTCTACTCTAGCTTGTATACATTGTTCAGCTGCTGCGTCCTGCTTGTCTTTGTCTTGGTTATCTCCATCTTTGGTCACTTTTCTGCAGTGCTCAGCACACAGAGGTGGCTCCGAGGGAGCGGGTTGGGTGATGATTTCTCCAGACTCTCTGGCTGAATAAGCATGGTGCTGACCACTCTGCTGCTCCGGCCTGCAGGCAACCACAAGGAGAAAAGTAGTGGGAATGAATCTGCTGCTGCTGCTCTGAACTGCAAACCAAATTTAGCTAATCTCACTCATTTCAATGTGCACCGTGGTGAGCCTATAAAATGCTAGAAAGACCATTTCATGTCACGCTTGTGGTTTCTGTCGGATCTGAGCTTCACTCCTTCTGCCTTCCATCATTTATAAACATTTGGTCATTTACCATGGTACTGACTAATGTTTATTCATGTATGTATATGATTAACCATAATTTATCATCAACTCAACTCATTTTTTGTACTCAATCCTTTATTGTTATAGTCCTTTCATTTTTACTTAATTAGTAAAGTACTCACACATCTGGATGCACATCCCTGTTCTCATTCAGGGGGTCATCCCTGGAGGGGTCCTTGTTACTGGCAGGGCAGCACAAACTGGAGCTCCAGTCTCCAGCTTGTGTCCTGAGATGCTGAATGGTTGTTGTAGAAGATGAGGATGCTCCAGGTGAGGTGTACCTGTGCTCATAGCTGTTCACCTGGGTCAGACTGGATGATTGGTTGCTTAACAAAGGGGCTGGATTTTCTTGAGGTGTGGTGGAGGTCTGGGAAGTTTCACTCAGAGTACAGCCTACACCAGAGTCTCTTTCTCTGCTCAAAGCAGAGATGAAGTCTCTCGGCCTGGAGAGGCTAATTCCATTCGTCTGCTGGGTGGTCATCTGTTCTTTGACAAACACATGACCAAACGACTGAGGTTCAACTGGCTCCATCGCAGCCTCCTGGACATCTGGGAAAAACAATGAAATATAGAGTATGAACCAAACATGAAACAAACAATTAAGCCACTGCTTCCAAGTATTTTCCTGTCCAACAAAACAGACGAATCAACAGGTGTGTATGGGACAGCAGCATTACACTGCTCACAGAGACTTGGCTGCAGCAAAACACACTGGATAAAGCCTACAGCAACATCTACCACATCGAGGTTTGTTAGACCACAGTTCAATACTGCTGATCCCTGCATACACGTTAGGAGGAGAGCCCCCCAGCCACAAAGAAAACCTGGCCAGAAGGTGCATCACATCAGCTGCAGGACTGGACGGTGTTTGAACACCAGGACCTCGAAGAGCACACAGCATCAGTGCTCTCATATATTAACTTCTGTACCAACAGTGTCACTGTGGACAAACGTCTCCGGGTGTATTGCAACCAGAAACCCTGGATGACTAAAGAGGCCCAGGTCCTGCTGAAGCAACGTGACGCCGCTTTCAGATCCGGTGATGGTACGCAGTACAGTGCAGCCAGATCTGAGCTGAAAAGAGGCAACAGAGAAGGCAGCGTACAAGAGGAGGATTTAAGACCACTTCAGCAACAACAACTCAGGACAGGTATGGCAGGGAGTTCAGCACACCACCATCTCTCACCTGGAACAACAGGGCCGTTACGCCAGGCTGCTCTTTCTTGACTTTAGCGCTGCTTTTAATTTGATAATCCACAGACAGACTAATAGTGAAACTGCTGGATATCGGACTTCCTTCTACCACCTGCAGCTGGATCAGAGACTTCCTCTGAGACCGTGGATAGAGTGTTACACACACACTCATTCTTTTTATTTTTTCATTTTTTGTATTTATTAAGTTACCGTGTTGTGTTGTTTGTGTTGTGCATAATGCCGACGTGGGATGAGCACTGACAAAAAAGAGAGATCTTATCTTATGTTAACACAATAATTTGGTCCTGGACTCTCTTTAAAGAACCCAAAGTCACAGCATCTTAGAGGAAGTCTTAGAAAAGGCAGCTTACCTGGTGTGAGGCTCTCTGCTGTCTTTACTGTCCTCTCTTCCTGGATCTCTTTGGTCTTCCAGCTCATGGTTTGAGTCTGGTTCTGGTCTTCAGCTTGAATCTGACATTGCCGCCTTTGTGTTACGTTTTGGGTTTGAACTTTGACCATGGAGTAAGTTTGGGTTGCACATCTCGACTCTGACTGACCGGTTTCTGTTTCATATTGTTTTTGGTGCTCAGCTGTAACTTGAGCTTCAGCCTGTATCTGACTTCTACTTTGGCTCGGGCTTGCGGGTCCAGACAGACTAGCAGAAACCACCGATTGGTTCCGTCCACTATTGGAGCGTTTTTGATGCAGGGGGACCTTCATGGTGCTGGCTTTGGCGCTGTACATTCGAGCCAGTGTTTGGACCTTGCTTAGAATACGCTCTGAGTTTTCTATCAGCACAGGGTCTACCACGGGGTTCGCCTCGAATAACCCGATACCAGCCACATCCGATCCCATGGTCTCGAACAGGGCTCGGTTAGCAGTGACAATCCTGGAGTGGCGAGACCATCGACCCACTTTTATCTGACTGGGAAGGTCCTCGAGGTTCCCAATGGCCTTTGCTTGGTCTCTGCTTCTGGTTCTAGTCCAGATGTTCTGGGTTTTTGTCTCAGGTTTTTCGCACGTATTCACAGGTGTAGAGGTTTCTTCATGGCTTCCATTAGCCTCTGTTGAGCCTGGTGGGTTAGCTTCATGCCCATTTGTAATAGCTTGGTTTCCAGCACCAGGCATGGTTGTTTGATCTCTGGACTCTCCTTCCACCTTCTCCTCCCGTCTTTCCACCAACGATCCTTTGCAAACATTCTCATTTTGATCCTGAATCTTTGTTTCTTCTCCAATAGGCCTGCTTTGGTTTGATTGCAAATTTACCGGATTTGGAGTCTCTTCGTCGTTACTCGCAGCAGAGGATGAAGACTTGACTCGGTCCTCTTCTCGAAAATCCAAAGAGCTCATTGGTTTATCAGCCTGTCCATCACTCTTTGCATCTGCTAGTACTGGAAATGGGGAAGAAACTGGACCAGAGGAAGAAAGGTGCTCCCTATCAGTATCTCTTTCTGGTTCTTCGAACTTGGACAGTCCACTTTCTGACTCCCCTTGGTGACCACCGACATCAAAGCGTGACATGGTCTCCTTTACCAAGCCAGAGGGAATTTGTGAGAAACTGTTTCTCCTTTTTGACCCTACTTCTTCAGCAAGCTCTTCATCCTCTTCCTCGCCCTCTTCAGCCTCAGCTGCTGCCTCATAGTAACTTCTTATCTTTTCAATGATCTTCTTATCTCTCTTGGTGAGGTGGGAACCTCTTGTAGGCGGGTGATATCTCTTGTTGGGCTGGTTAGGGGCTCCTAGATTTGAGGAGGAAGTTGTGGACTCTTCTTCTTCTATCGGTATGACTTTGTTTTTGCTTTCCTCCTCTTCTGAGACGAATCGATGAAGGTCTAGTGTTTGGGGTGGAACGATCTTGTGTCTATCCTCGTTTTCACTCGTTTTCGTCTTCTCTTTATCATTTTCTTGTACTTCTCCAAGCACCACTTCTCCCTTTTCCACCTGACTTTCTGCAACTTGAATTTCTTGGATTTCACTTTCTGTTGTCTCATTTTCTCCAGTCTGACTTTGGACGATGTCATCCTCAATCTCTGCTCTTTCCTGTTCCTGTGGCATTGTGTGTGTTTGTTCTTGGCTGGAGGTGACTGGGGGCAGCGGGCAGGTGAAGTTGGTCTGGTTGGATAGAGGCTCTTTGGGCTCATCCTTGATCTGTACCGGGGAAAAAAAGTAAGAAGAAACTTACAGTCATATGAATCCTAGCATGTGCTAATGTAGCTGGTGGGATATGGACACCCACTTAACAGTTTAGTGAATAGTTTAAAGAAAAAGAGGGAAATCACTGGAATTTGTTCAAATATCTGCCTGAATTTGGTTTGTTTTGTTAAATTAATAAAACCTTGAACAAGAACATGTGTAGTAAAGGAGTTGTTTGCTTGAGGTCTTTGGTAATGGATGGTCTATCTTAAGGCTCTTTCCTGATAAACATGCAGTTTGTCATGTGATAAGATTTTAAGCCACAATGTTCAGATGTCAAAACCCAGGATTTGACCTCTTTATACGTGAGGTTTCACAAAGGTTGGTCTTCAGTAAATCAGTGAATAATCAATGACATCGCAACATGGTGTGACAGTTTCATGAATCTAAACAAGTATGGCTAGAAAGAAAAATATAGTCCACTTGAGGCTGACTCAGACTCGTGTCCTCAAACGTGGTTGACCACATGTCAAGTTATGGTGGGTGTTCTGTTTTCTAACCGTCATGTGAGTGTGGATGGCGGCGAGCCCCTCTCTGGCTCTACTCTGGTTGATGAACTCCAGGATCTCCTCTGTGATGGACAGAGTGGGAGGAGGACTGAAGGGGGTCAGCTCCTCTTCCTCCTCCTTCTCCTCATTTAAACAAAAATGAAAAGACACCATTAAAAGGATGCTATGAGTGTTTGATACAGTCCTGTTTTCAAACCTACTATCTGTGCACAAGTTTGATTAAATACATTTTATTATATTACTGTAGTGGGATTGCAGTGGGAATTGGCTCAGCTCAGGGCTCCTGAGCCGATGTAAGTTTCCATCCATCCATCTGTCTACTCACTCATCCATCCATCCATCCATCCATCCGTCTACTCACTCATCCATCCATCCATCCATCTACTCACTCATCCATCCATCCATCTGTCTACTCACTCATCCATCCATCCATCCATCCATCCATCCATCCATCCATCCATCCATCCATCCATCCGTCTACTCACTCATCCATCCATCCATCCGTCTACTCACTCACTCATCCATCCATCCGTCTACTCACTCACTCATCCATCCATCCATCCATCCGTCTACTCACTCACTCATCCATCCATCCATCCGTCTACTCACTCACTCATCCATCCATCCATCCGTCTACTCACTCACTCATCCATCCATCCATCCATCCATCCATCCATCCATCCGTCTACTCACTCACTCATCCATCCATCCATCCATCCATCCATCCGTCTACTCACTCACTCATCCATCCATCCATCCATCCATCCATCCATCCGTCTACTCACTCACTCATCCATCCATCCATCCATCCATCCATCTACTCACTCATCCATCCATCCATCCATCCATCCATCCATCCATCCATCCATCCGTCTACTCACTCATCCATCCATCCATCCATCCATCCATCCATCCATCCATCCATCCATCCATCCATCCGTCTACTCACTCATCCATCCATCCATCCATCCGTCTACTCACTCATCCATCCATCCATCCATCCGTCTACTCACTCATCCATCCATCCATCCATCCATCCATCCATCCGTCTACTCACTCATCCATCCATCCATCCATCCGTCTACTCACTCATCCATCCATCCATCCATCCATCCGTCTACTCACTCATCCATCCATCCATCCATCCGTCTACTCACTCATTCATCCATCCATCCATCCATCCGTCTACTCACTCATTCATCCATCCATCCATCCATCCGTCTACTCACTCACTCATCCATCCATCCATCCATCCATCCGTCTACTCACTCATCCATCCATCCATCCATCCATCCGTCTACTCACTCATCCATCCATCCATCCGTCTACTCACTCATCCATCCATCCATCCATCCATCCGTCTACTCACTCATCCATCCATCCATCCATCCATCCATCCATCCATCCGTCTACTCACTCATCCATCCATCCATCCATCCATCCATCCGTCTACTCACTCATCCATCCATCCATCCATCCATCCATCCATCCGTCTACTCACTCATCCATCCATCCATCCATCCATCCATCCATCCGTCTACTCACTCATCCATCCATCCATCCATCCATCCATCCATCCGTCTACTCACTCATCCATCCATCCATCCATCCATCCATCCATCCGTCTACTCACTCATCCATCCATCCATCCATCCGTCTACTCACTCATTCATCCATCCATCCATCCATCCGTCTACTCACTCATTCATCCATCCATCCATCCATCCGTCTACTCACTCATCCATCCATCCATCCATCCATCCGTCTACTCACTCATCCATCCATCCATCCGTCTACTCATTCATCCATCCATCCATCCATCCGTCCGTCTACTCATTCATCCATCCATCCGTCTACTCATTCATCCATCCATCCGTCTACTCATTCATCCATCCATCCATCCATCCATCCATCCATCCATCCATCCGTCTACTCATTCATCCATCCATCCATCCATCCGTCTACTCATTCATCCATCCATCCATCCATTCGTCTACTCACTCATCCATCCATCCATCCATCCATCCATCTACTCACTCACTCATCCATCCATCTACTCACTCACTCATCCATCCATCCGTCTACTCACTCATCCATCCATCCGTCTACTCACTCATCCATCCGTCTACTCACTCATCCATCCATCCATCCATCCATCCATCTACTCATTCATCCATCCATCCATCCGTCTACTCACTCATCCATCCATCCATCCATCCATCCGTCTACTCACTCACTCATCCATCCATCCATCCATCCATCCGTCCACTCACTCATCCATCCATCCATCCATCCATCCATCCATCCATCCATCCGTCCACTCACTCATCCATCCATCCATCCATCCATCCATCCATCCGTCTACTCACTCATCCATCCATCCATCCATCCATCCATCCATCCGTCTACTCACTCATCCATCCATCCATCCATCCGTCTACTCACTCATCCATCCATCCATCCATCCGTCTACTCACTCATCCATCCATCCATCCATCCGTCTACTCATCCATCCATCCATCCATCCATCCGTCTACTCATCCATCCATCCATCCATCCATCCATCCATCCATCTACTCACTCATCCATCCATCCATCCATCTACTCACTCATCCATCCATCCATCCATCCATCCATCCTGACATCAGGTCAGCACTAACGCAGATACATCCTCTGAGGCTGCAGTGCTGACGAGTGCTAGCACAAGCTAAAGTTACCTCCTCCTTGTTCGGTCGTAGCTGAGGCTTCAAACTGGCGCCGCCTCGCTCGGACTCCACCTCTATGACGGAGGAGGCCAACGTGCTGCTGCTGCCTGCTGAGCCCAGGCTGTCTGCGTGGCACAGCTCGCTTTCACTGCCCGCCTGCTGTTACAGTAACAGTTTTCTTTAGATTTACAGTCCAGCATAAACACCATAAAACCAGCAGTGCAAACTCACACTCATCACTGTTCAGCGCTCCAAACTGAAATCACTGAAATCTCCCTCAAACTACAGACATACGTCTAAATGGACATAAATATACATAATACATATATACATATATAATGCATATATGTATTATGTAATACATATATTGACATAAATGTGAATGTTCATGTTTAAGTTTCCTCCCATTCCCTCCCCGACATGCTCAGCACCCAACAAATTTATGAAGCGATAATAATAATCTGGGCCAGCTAGACCTCATGAAAATATAACTGTACAGATTATAAAAATAAATAATAACTATTATCACAAGAAATCTTTAAATATATATATATATATAAATATACATGTTTATACGCTGATTGTGAAAAACGATGTAGTTGAGATGTTGGACCAGAGGATCTTTGATGGTTAATGAAGCGTTTAATAGCTGAGCTGCACATTTGCCAGAAATCTGAACGCGGTCTCACCTTCATAGCTGCGAGATTCCCGGGTGGAGCGAAGCGGTGGGGCGAGACGGGTGACAGATGCCGTGATGGATGAGAGCAAAGAGAACGGTGTTATCAAAGTATTATTATTGTTTTCAGGCACTTAGCAACTTGGCATCTGAAACTACATAACCACAAGTTTCATGTTTGAACAATGCTTGAGCCAGGCAGGCCCGAGCCAAACCCACACCCCGAGAGCTGCAGGAAACATGAGTCGGTCTAATTTGCTTCTCGCAGTCAACGACATGCATATCGGAGCAAACACATTTCCAAGTTCAAACATGTCCCACTGTGGCAACCCCTCAGCTTTGCAGCTTTCAGCTTTCCCATTCAGAAACAGACGTGATGTTTCAGAGCTCATCTTTCAGATTTCTGCGCTTCAGCAGGTAAATGTCACTCCAGGAGCAACAGCTCCCCCTGGCTGTGGAACTGCACCATTTCTATTCACAAGTTGTGAAAAACAAGTTGTGGTGAACAGCTGTTGTTAGTTACTGAGATCCAGGCCCAGAACCAAAGTCCGCACACTCGGACTGGGAGACTGGTTCCCGATGAGCTCACGGATTCTTTCTGAGCATCTCTGCCAGCTCCGCTCAAACGATTACCCACAATTCATACATCACTGTGGCACTAAACCGGGGTTTGTAACAAACGCACAAACAGGGAGCAATCCACCTGAAAATGACTGGAAAACTCCCGTTTTCTGGAAAGCAGAGGGATTATTCACCAATATTGTTTGTGGATTTCTCTTAATTATTTAGTTTTGAAGTAAAACGAGTGTGGATGAAAGACGGAAGAAAGTCCATCGTTTTGCCAGAAAACATTAACCAGGTCTAAGCGCCGTCGTTTGCAGCGGAGGAATCTCTGTGGGAGCTTTCTTTGCTTCTCCACCTCCACGTGACCCTGGAGCTGTGGCAGCTTTAAAACCCGATGAACTAAAACAACAATCTTATCAGCGACGGCTTTTTCAACCTGCAGAGAAATCGGACACAGTTCATTTCTGATTGCTTTGTTTCATTTTAGCTCTCAGGGTGATGTTTGGGTTCGGGCCTCATCATGTGGATAAGAGTCTGACTCGTCTCACCGTTGGGATGAAACACTGCTTCGATGTCTTTGGCAGGAGCTGGAACAGAGGAGGGGAGGCTGGTTATTGCAACATAATATTTGCTGTTACACAACACATGGTCTCGTGGAAACGAGAAAGAGAACATGTTTTTGAGTTTCCTGCATTCACCCTCGTTATGTCAGGAATCTTCATCTTACTGACTGAAATACTTTCACCCACACAGACTTCCTGCCATAAATGACATCTACAGGAAGCGGTGTCTGAAAAGGGCTGGGAAAATCATCAAAGACCCCAGTCACCCATCACAAGGACTCTTCACCCTCCTGCCCTCTGGGAGGCGCTACAGGAGCCTCCGGACTAAGACCACCAGGTACCGGAACAGCTTCTTCCCCACAGCTGTCAGACTCCTGAACTCTGCCTCCTGACATCTGACCCACGTTAAACTCATGGACTGAACATACACACACACACAATGGACAACTGTACCCTCAAACACACAATAATAACATGGACTGAACCACCACTCACAACCACCAGCACTCTATATAGCCTCTGTAGAAACTATCTACACCCTCACTTATCTTAACTGCACTACTGTAAATGCTGTATAGACAATCATTCTGTACAATAACTATACTTCTACGACTGTTTATAACTTGCAAAGTTCATATTTCTGTATAGTTTTCATATTTACATCCTGTTCATAGCCTGTACACACTTATAGTTATAACATATTAATAACATACCTTCATACTGTGTACATTGCAACATACCCATAATAGACCCATATTTTGTACCCATATTTTTTATTCTATTCTATTCATTAAAAGCACAATCTCATAGCTGCTTCCACGATGCAGGACTCTGAGCTGCAGTGTTTCAGGCTGCTGTGAGTCACCGTTTGGATAAAGTCAGTTTCACTTTCCCTGCTGCTTCGTTGTGTCTCTTTGATTAGAGCATCAAAAAGCAGATGTTTGCTGTTTTATATGAATAAAGGGTGGAGACTCTGAGCCTGAGCTGTGGCTGAAGCCTGTCTGAGTACCTGACTGCCTCCTGGTGCGTCGGTACGGCAGGTTTCCCTCCAGCAGCAGAGGCAGGTTCTTCCTGGACTTCTCCGGCGTGTACATGAGCAGCTCTGGAGGCTCTGCAGGACAAACAGAGCAGAAAGAGGCCCTCGTGTCAGGGTTGAAATTCAAACTGTCCCGTTCCTGGTATGATAGACTACATGACTGTGAGCCGCCTTACATTTTGGGTGCACAAAAGTTGATAATATTATCAAAAGGTTTCTCAAACAGTTAAGACGAGGTGATCGGGTCTGTCATTTGGAATAGACACAAACCAGAAAAAAACTTTTAATTTTTATGTTTATTTAAGCGTTATCTGACAGTATGTTTGCACTACCCATATGGAAAAGAAATAGTAAAAACTTGTATGTGATTACTCATGAAAGTGGCCACTTTCTCATTACTTTCATACATTGTTTTCGTAAGTATCCAAAACATACAAGTTTCATTATATAATATAAGGGATCTTATATCTGTTTTCACTCTTGTATGCTTTTCATACAAGTTTCAAACAAGACAGATACAAACTTTATAAGATTTATATATATCTTTTCCATATGGGTAAGTACCGCAGCAATTTCCTAATGTTGTAAACCTGCTCAACATTTGGCAATAAAACCCTTTCTGATTCTGATAAGCGTGTTTTTCAGATTCTTAGATTTAGTAATGCCGTGGGGTGGGGGTCAAACTTTAGCACAGTTGTTGTGCAATCGCTCAGGGGGGCCGTGGCCGCCAGGCTCTCGGAGCTGACTGTGTGCTGGAGATCGCTGCGTGGGTTCAGGAACACGTCACCGTAAGCAGGGACCGCCGTCACCTCTGCAGTCACACGTGAAGCTCGACCTCCACCACTCAGACGGAGGCTGCTATCAGTTCAAAGCTAGCATCCATGATGGGGCCATTAGCGCACTGGCAGGGGTAACCAGGCCATCTGAGAAGGTCCCAGTAATGATGACGCACACCTCCGGGTTCTGAGGCTTCTCGGAGAACTCTTTCTTTGTTCGGTCAGATGACAAACCTGCACCCTGCTCGCTTTCCACGAACCAGCACGCCGGCTAAACTGACCCGAGTACAGACCAGATCTGCTGCTGACTTCATGCAGCCAAAAACGCCCGAGCCGTATGAGGCAGGTTCGGGAGACACGTCCGGCGTTGTGTACTGAAGCTCAGCTCAGAATGAGCACATATCCTTCAGAAAACCTTTATTTATGTCCAGTCTGTGCGTCCACTTAAACAGACGCTAGATTAATGCACAGCTTTCCCCATTTTCGGAAACGTGTTACAAACAAGTCGCAGTCATGACCTGTGAGCAGGAGAAGAAGATGAGGAGCAGCTCGAGAAGGAGGAGGTGACTGACCCTGACCTGACTGACGCCTGCCTCGGTGATAGGCGTGGATGTCATCCAGCCGCGGAGACGCAGATGACTTCTTCAGGTGGTCCTGCTCGAACTGAGGAGCTGAAACACAGGAAGTGATGTCACTCCATCTGCAGAGGCTGAAAACTGTTATATAAAAATGCTGAATACGTGTGTGTGTGTGTGAGACTCACACTGACAGAAGTTGTCTCCCAGGACCTGCCTCGCCTGGAAACGATCAGTGAATCAGTCAGACGTGTGAGCAAAGACAAATCCTCACATTAACCAGGTGGATTTAAATGAACAGGTGAGACGCTGACTCCAGTTAGCTGGCTGGATGTGGGATGTTAAATATTCAGAGTCAGTGTGTCCACTGTAACCTGGTTACAAACATGGATGTATCACCATCCTGCTCATGTTACAGGACATCTGCTGCTCCTTACTGTTTACACCAGCAGGGGGCAGCAAAGATCTACAAAAGCTGCTAACGCTGCACTCTTTACTAAACTCTACTGCTGCTGCTGGGAGCACGACTACATGCATGTTTCCTCGATCTTTGCTGTGAACATTATAAACAGCTGCTCAGGTACAGATCGCGCTCTCACTGCAGTGCAAATCAATCCAATCAGCTGCTAACAGAGGCCATAAAGCCACCACAGCCAGGTCTACTCAACAATCGGATCTCCTGCGAGCAGCAATATGCTTCAAACCACAGTGATCGGTGCTGAACTTCACCTGTGGGCAGGTAAGAGTCAGCATCTAATGTGAGTGTCTTTGGATGGTGGGGAGAACGTGGGAGCTTCACACAGGAAGACCAGGACATGTGAACCTGCTTACCTTGTGTGGGAGTGATGCGGGATGGTTTTCGACGATCAGCCTCTTGAGGTAGTGCACCCACAGTCGCTTCTCCTCCTGATTCTTCGTCTGCAGAACAAAAAAACAGGATCCAGACACAAACAGTGAGGTCGCTGCATCTGAGATCCAGATTTAAGGCGGAGACTCGAGGTTTCCCTCACCTGGACTACATGCTGCTGTTTGGGAATGGTCTGGTCGGACACTCGGAAGCACAGCGGGTCCTTCAGATTCTCCACCAGCAGGAGATTACAGCACTGCAGGTGGAGGAGCAGACACAGAGACAAACGTGAGGAACCCTGAAGGTCAGAGCATCGCTGTGGCGATGAGCCTCTGTTTCCTGGGGGGTCGCATGTGTGTTTGTTGTGATGCAGGAGTGCAGACACAACCCACGACGGCCTCAAACGTGTTGTTACTTACAAAAATATGTGTGCTGTAGACAAACTGCTCCATCCTCTTCTTGGCAATCAGCAGCATTTTATCGAACAGGAAGAACGCTCTCTCCTTCTTCACTCTGTGGACTTTAAAGGAACCTTCAAGAACCAGCTCGCCGAACCCGCTGAGGTCCGGCCCAGTCCAGTTCACCAGCAGGGACTCGATTTCCTGGAGCGAGACATCGGTGAAAGGTCACAGGCTAACCACAGTGGAGTGAACCCGACCTAAACCTGCTGATCTGCACCGATCCTTCATCTTCAGAAAGGTTCTTTGGAAAAGCACAGCGTTCTCTAGAGAACCAGTTTTCTCAAAATGCCTGCATGGGTCACAAAGTTCTCAGTGCTGAAGGCAACTGGACGTCTTTAGGTTCTCAAAGATGTTTCACCTCAGACCTGAAAGGCTTCATCGGTTCTCAAAGCACATGGGGGTCCCAGCTATGCAACAACTAGCTAGGTAACATGCTAACTAAGCTAACTCGCTAACTAGCATCAACTTGCTAGTGATTGCGCTCCAAAGCTCAGCTAAATCTGGTCACAAACCCATGTTAACGATGGCTAACATGCTAACAATGAAACCTGCAAATATCGACCCACAAGCTCATATGGTAGCTGTGTCCATCTTTCATATACAGTCTTTGTTAATAGCTGCTGAATGGTAGCTCGTAGGTAGACCAAAGATGTCCAAGGTGTTCTACATCGTGGGCCACATGGACCGGACGAGTGAAACATCCTCATTCTGTCAGTGTAAAGACGTTTAACTGAAACATCGTCATATAAGAAAAAGACGAGTAACTTCAACAGGACATCTCAGATTTCGCAGATAAAAAAATCAGTGAAAGAAATCTGTCAGCATGTCGGGAGTAAATGTGTCATTTTGTTTTTTATTGTGGACTCGTCGTAAAAAGCTGAACTATCATGAAAAACAGGAAATTTCATGTTACTTAATTACTTTGAGTAGTATCAGTGCCCTCCTTCACATCTTCCAGAGCCATCTAGTGGGCCACTTTAGAGTCTGGTGGGCTGATTCTGGCCCCCGGGCCTTATGTTTCTCAGCAGCTTTTTTCACGTTGGGGTCCTGCATGATCATCGTTACCTGCAGCCGCACAGCGTGCTCCTGTTTCCTCTTCATGTCGTTGATGTACCATGCGACTGCTGTCATGGTGACGATGGCATCCTCCACGACCTCATATCCGGGCTCGCTCTTGTCAAAGTGCTTAGAAAGTTCCTGAAACGAGACGAGACCCGCACATAAAAGACAGCTGAGATCCTTCCCCGCTCTGATCCTCCGCCTGCTGAGGCCAAAACACAGACGGGGATTTCTCCGAGCCTCAGATAAACTGTGGTTTGTGTCCTCGTAACTTTTACTCAGTTTGCTTTGACGTCTTTGAGACCACCGTGAACACGAGGACGCGAAGCATCATTAACCCTTAAACTGCCACTGAGCCACCTCACCGTGCGGCTCTGTGGCGCAGCGGATAGCACATTGGACTGCAAAGGTTGTGACTGAAGCTGCAGATCAGCCACATTTCATTCGTGCTCATGGAGTCGTTCTGTGAACTCTGGAGGTCAAAAGCGTCGCTTCCCTGTGAGAAGCATCGGACTGGAAGTACAAGTAGCTCAGAGTATGTGTGCAGTTACATTCCACTGCACCCTGAAGCGCCTTAGCACAGAATGGACTGAAACGGGAGCAGCTCAGGATTCTGGGAAAATCCCAGCTCGGATCCAAACACGTGTTTGACCGATGTTTAAACTGGCCGCCGTCATCAGAGCGGCAGCGGCAAATCCTGCAGACCAACGAGCGAGAACAAAGAGCAGCTTCAGCTGTGTCATCCTCCCGCCCGCTCCTAGAGCTGGGCTTGGACTGGGACCAGTGAGGAGACTCGGCACGTTCACTGGGAAAGCTGTTCCTGCTTCACGGAGCAGACGGCTGAGTGAGAAGGCCTCTGCGGCTTCAGCTTCACACCGTAGGAGCTCCTTTAAAGCACGCTCTGTGTGAACAGACGTGATGAACAAGTCCTCGCCTCTTCCAGGTGTTTGCGCGTCATGTTAAACATCTGGAGCACAAGTCTCCATTCAGCCAGATGTGATTATTAACGATGGGAATTTGGCACAGAAGAACAAATGGTTCTGCTCCTAAACCGGACCGCTTCAGCTTGTTTCCATCGTTTCATCCGTTTTGACTCTACTCAAGTATTTCTGCATGTTCACAATAATACACACGATGATACTGCAGTATCAGGTGGTATCTGAGCAGAATTACACGTGTGTGTAAATATTTCATTTGTTAGAATTTGTGGGTTTATTTTGTGCTGCGAGTCTTTAACTGAGACTCGTCTGTTTCAAACGTCTGCTGAGCTTCTCCTCAGAGTAATGAGAACACGACGACGGCCAGCCTGCAGTTCGCTCTCGTGTGATTTAACAGAGTCCCCGTTTCCTGGTGCTGACTGCGGCACAAATGGGCTCCAGCATCTGTTTGGTGTTTGTGCCAAAACTGACTCAACAAAGACAACGAGAAGCAGAGCTTACGACTGATCGACGAGTCTTCCTGTCACGTTAACTCGAGGCCGCTGGCTTTACTTCTTCTACACGCTGAAATCAGATAAGTTGAGTTTTAGGGCAGCTGTAGTTTCAAACCTCAACCAACTCTTTGCACAGCGGAGCCGACTCGCTGACTGTCCTCCGGTCGTGATCCTGTGTATGTTTAGCAGTTAGATGGCCGTCCTGCAGTTTCAGATCTTTGCGTTCTGCACAGACTCTGAATTAAAGTAAATAATGCAAATTTCTGTGCGTGCAGATGGCAACGGATTCACGGTTTAATCCCCATTTCATCTCTGACAGACTGCATGTGACTGCTCACGGACTCGGCGTTGTTGACCTTTATCGCCGTCTTTGCACAGCTGTGTTGCTTTGTAGACAGCGACTGACCACGCTGGTCTCAGTCGGTCCCTGTCTTTGAAACAGCCGTTTTAATCACTTCTGTCCTACACGTGCACACACGTTAGCGTGTCATGAGACAGAAGCATAACTGCACTTCACTGCAGCACAGACGGTAAAGGACCTGTGGTCAGAGGACAGAACAAAGCTGTGACAGAGCAGCTGCAGAGCGGAAAGAGAAGTTTGGACTCTGAGATGATGTCAGAGTTTATCCTCGTTTTATTGGTCCTGGGAAAAACCCCGCACACGTAGCCGAGGACACACACCGCTCGTCTTTAAAGACGCGACGCGCTGAGAGGTCTCAGCCTGACCCTCTGTTTACTGACAGGAGACAGACCTGTTGCCTGGAGACCAAAGCTTTACGAGGACCAATCAGCTTCCTCAGGGAACCACAGGGAGTGACATCATTAAGGATGTTTGGTGTTACCTGTGGAAGCAGGTACTCATCTAGCAGTATCAGGTAGGACTGAAGTCATTTATGCTGAACTAAAGCTAGTATTTGAGATGTTGAGCTACTTCTCAACTACTAGAATTTGAGGTGTTTGGATGCACTTGCAGGTGGCACCTGACCAAGTAACAGGCTTTCGTGTGCACAGTATCTGATAGCATTTAAATTCTCACCTGCAGTATTTGAGGTTCTATATGCAGTATTCATTAGTACAACCTGTATTAGGCTGTTTTTGAGGTGCTATGTCCAACATCTGATCGTATTTGAAGTTTAACTTGTATATCTGGAGGTATTTCAGGCACCGCATGCAGTATTTGGTAGTATTTGCGATATAACTTGTAGTATTAGGTGGTATGAAGGGTCACCTGTAGCAGCAGGTGGTACTTGAGGATCCTCTGCACTGGTTTGAGCAGGTACGTCTCCAGCGGTAAGGAGTGGCTCAGGGTCGCCTGCCTCTCCTGGAAGAAACGAACCAGACTTTCGTTCTTCATGCACTCCCTCAGCACGGCCACCGAGCTGTGGACACAGAGCAGCAGAGACGGCGTTAATCATTAAAACCACAATAGATTCTTTTGAAGCCAAACAGCAAGCCCCAAAACAAGTCGATGGTCAGGTTACCGACATCTACAGAGTTCAGCCATCACCTCGTAGCATTTAAAGGTTCAAGGTTCTTTATTTGTCACATGCATAGTTATACAAGTATAACACACAGTGAAATGTAGAGGAAGAACATTATATATATATATAGTATATACACTGGGTGAATGTGCAGTAGTAGCAGCAAGCAGGTGAAAAAGCACGGGGAGGGAACTTTAACAGGAGGAACAAAGAGATGAGCTGGGGTGGAGGAAGGCCAGAAGACAATGGAGCTGCAGGAGGTGAGAGGGATGTCCTCAGCCGTTCATCAGAGGACGAGGTGAAGAAATGATGGAGGGAAGGAGGAAGAAGAAGACAGATGGAGGCGATTATGACAAACTAAAGAGCAAAAGGACTCCACAGCTGTTTGGAGCTTTGACAAACATTCATTACAAGTTTATAGAAGAACGAGAGAAACTGACGAGATCAGAGAGAAAGAAAAGATTCTGACAGAGAGCTTCTGGATCCAGTTCACCAACATTCATCACAATCAGAACAAAGAGCAGACGACGAGGAGAAGAGGGAGGGCCACATGTCCACGACGACGAGATAGAAAGAGAAGACAAGAGTCTGAGGAAGGGAAAAATGGAAAGACAGGAAGTTAAAAATAGGTCCAGGTTATGAAGAAAGAAGCGACAGGAGAGAGGACGGGGATGGTGGTGAAAGAGGATGATGGAGGACAGTGGAGACTCGGCTGTCAGGTCCTCTGACAGACATTCATCACAGTTGGAAGCCAAAGAATGTTGGACGCTGGTGGAGGGACTGGAGGGAAGGAGGGAAGGGAAGAACGAGGAGGGATGAGGAAATAGGGGGCCAAAGAGGATGGGAGGAAGGAGGTCAAGGTAACGATGGGGACGGAGAGGAGAGATCAGGCTCTTTTTCTCCACAGGAAAGAGGGGGGATTCAGAGCAGTGCTAATATCTTCTGCAGACATCAGTGAAGTGCAGAGTCTGAAACGAGCTTTCAAACACAGCAGCTCATCTGTTTCTTCCCCACAGCGTCCTAAACACCACAACAGGTGATACCAACCAGAATATCGCCCGGATAATTAAAGAGTTTCATCTGCAAACTCACAGCTGAAACGTTAACCACAGTTTACAAAAAGGAACTTCACAGGTTCTCAGTCTAATCTAATCAAACATCATCAGGGAGGCGTCTGATAGGCCCACATTCATCCTGCAGCCAGACAAATATTACCTTAACCACAGAAACACGTTCATACCAACCAAAGAGGCGGTGGTACCGGCACTGTCCAAACCAAACCAGGCGCACATTTATCTCCAACCTATCAGGTAAGTTGTAGCAGCTGAACCTGCGCACCACCCAAAGAGTCCTGCAGCAGCACTGGATGGCCAGCAGGGGCATCAGAGGGGTGCAACACAGTTAATATGATGTTTTGGGACCCCCCGAATGGTGTGCCTACTTTTTGTGCATGAGGGGGTTCTTCTGGCTTCATGCTGGGGTGGTTTGCAGCAGAGCATGAAGCAGACGGATCTCTAAAACTGATGGAAAGGTGGAACATGAGATGGACCGGAAGATCGAGGCATCAGCAGCGATGCTGACGCTGTACCGGACTGTTACGGTGAAAAGAGCGAAGCGTTCTGTTTCCAGTCATAATGAGTTCATCAGTGTCACATCGACTGCTGATGATGTCTGCTCCGTCTCTGCGGGGTTTAAGCCCAGACACCAAACACCAAGCAGACAGAACAGGTCAGAGGTCAGGCAGGGAGCCTACTCTAAGTCTAGCCACAGTTGGGCGGGTTATAAAAGCAGACGACCACATCCGGTTCCACCGTGGTCACCGAGGCCGCAGCCTGAACAGACTTACCAAACCCGGACATCAAGGACTGGAAGCATGGAGCCGGGTCTGATAAAGCTCTGTCCTGCTCAGCCGGATCATGGATGGATCGACCCAAATACCCCGATTGCCACATTTTGGACCCTACAGCGCCAACAGGCAGAGTGCAAACATTTATCACCAGAGTTTACCACCCGGCTCCTTTCAACAGAAAACGTCTAATGTCTCAAATAAAAGTCAGACTGGTTCTGTGGACGATGACTTATTCTCCAGTGAACATCAGCAGAACAGCTTCAGGCTGTGGTCCCATGTTTTTGGGACAGAGCGAGGCCCAGCACAGGATCAGTGTGTTGCCCCTAAAAAGGTGCTCATTGATTTTAAGGCACTGGTTTGGTGCACAAACCAGGTGAGGCCATTGGGCTTGTGTCACAGAAATGTGCCTGTCCAACCACACTGAAAGGCTAATGTACCACTGTAAGGGTTTGGACAGCCTATCATATATCTGTCCATCCATTATTCCATCCATCCATCCATCTATCTATCTATCCTCCCATCCATCCTCCCATCCATCTATCCATCTATCCATCCTCCCATCCATCCATCCATCCATCCATCTATCCTCCCATCCATCCATCCATCTATCCATCCATCCATCCATCCATCCATCCATCCATCATTCATCCATCCATCCATTCATCCATCCATCCATCCATCCATCCATCCATCCATCCATCCATCCGTGTGACTTCTTCAGTCTCAGCTGCAGCTACAGCCCATTGTTCCTTCGGTGCTGCTGGTTTCAGTCATTGTGCAAATGTCCTGTTTATAAGGTTGAAACCTGCAGTCAGCTGAGACTGAAGACGTCACCTGATGATAACGAAACATCCAGATGAACAGAACCGACCTTTTGGGATTTCCGTACCTGGATGAGCACGAATTGGAGTTCGGTGTCAGCTACGCCACATCTCAACAGTCACCTGCAGAGTTTCTGAGCTTATACATAACTGAGACATGCAAGCAAAACAGCATTGTTTGTTGCCATGGAGGTTTTAAATGGTGTGGTATATTAATGTAAAGCATGTGTAAACTTTACAGCAATAAAAGGCTTAAAGAAGAGTCACTGTTCACAGTTGTGCTATAATGAAACCTGCAGCCGCTGGGATGACAACAGTGACAAATGTTAGGTTCATATAAAATGTCACAGAATGAACAGCCAAATTTAAGTCGCAAATTTTCTGTAGACAAGAAATGAAGCTGTAATCTGTCATCTCGGACTGAAGGAAGCCGACTTCAGCCTCAGATAAACACTCAGCTCTGCATGGAGAATTTAAAGCAGATGGCAGATATGAAAAATGTGCACCAGAGACATGCCTAGAAACTGCATTTGGCAAGATTCCCATGAACTCATCCACTGGAACACACCGAGGACTTCCTTCAGCCCAAACTTCCACAGAGTCTCCAGGGTCGCTGTGCTTCACCTCGTGTTGTACGGATGCTCGGAGCAGAGGAAAGCAGTCAGTTTCACAGACTGCAGATAATCGCAGCCGCTCCCCCGAGCCCGAAGTCATCTCCACCAATCAGAGGTAACAAAACACCAACCTGCAATCTGCACAGCCAATCAAAACACTATTAACCTCTTAAATAGTCCCACCCGTGCGTCTACCTGTAAGCTTTGTTTGCATTGGGATAAAACGCCTGATTATTTGTCCAGATGAGTTTTCCACAGATATGCCGCACTCTACACTGAGGATCTACTTTTCCCAACTATCTGCTCCGACTACCGAGTTCGGAAGTGCAGCAGTCAGTCAGCAGGCAGCACCGGGGCAGAAAGACCCCAGCTATCCCGAGATTTCAACACAGAACCATGTTTAAAGTCCGGCGGTTAACCTGGACAGTCCTGCCGTGCTGTGACGGGGCGGAGATGAAGGCTGGGACATAAACCCAGTAACCTGCTCTGTTTCCCAGACGTACTTTCGCTTTCATGTGTGTTGAGTCTGATCATTCCTGGAACATTTCTCTGCTCTGTTAAAAGTTGGCTTTAATCAGGAGACCCCCTGCCAGCCTCCAAAGCCCGCTGGCTCTACAGCTCATCAATTTACAGCATTACAAACTGTGCTTGCATCCAAGTGGAGTTTAGCGGCATAAATTACCTCAGCATCTGTCTCTGTTCTCCCCATGGAGCTACCTACTGAGATTACATCCACATCTGTTCAAATCATTCTGCTGGCAGCCAGTTTCATGATACACGCACAGTGTTGTGATATTATAAAGACAAATATCTCCTTCGGTTTTGTTGCTGATGGTTTTCGATGGCAGAGAAGCTGCGTTCCTGGAGCCGATCTGTTGTTTGGTGCGTTTTCATTTTTGTGCAGGATCCCCGGGCAAACAAAGCCTCTCGTCTCGTGTTCCCAGCGGGACGACAGCAGAGTTCAGAAACCTGCAATCCAGCACATTTCCCTCCAAATCTGACCCAGCGGATCACTGTGGAAAAATGCAGAGCAGGGGCTGACAGAGACCGAAAGTCTGCTCCTCTGGTGATCGCATTACTGCGAGTTTGCTGAACGCTCGGAGCTAAAATATTCCACAGGGCTGATTCTGGCTAGTAAGACAAAAGTTTTGACCCAAAACCGAAAGATTTAAAGCAGCAGAAAGTTTGGTTCCAGATCTTTAAACCACGACCCCTGTGCTGATGGCTGCAGCACACGCAGGTGACTTGGAGACTCCTGTGGGACACAGCGAGGTGACCACATGAGTGAAAACTGGTTTCGAGCATATCTGAGAAGCTGAGGCTTGCAGGGATGAAACAGCTGAGGGGCTGATTCACAGCTGAAGAACTGACGTCCTGGTGCCTTCACGGACCTTCAGCAGCAACCACAGCATGCAGCGCTGCCTCCAGCACCCTCAGCCACAATAAACCCTGATCAGCTCAGACTTACTCTGATTACTTTTAACCTCTTTACAGCTGGGGTTGGGCTCACATCCACCCCTTCATCTGAGCCCTGAGGTTCGCTGGCTCTTTATTCTCACGTCTGCTGACTGACGGTGGCCGGCACACTCTCGCCATCCACATCAGACTTAAATATCTTCTCACGAACCCTTTTTAGGAACATGATCACCTGACATGTGTTATGGTTTCATCCTTGCATGCAAACATGCTGTTCAGTGATCTGTCAGTGTTTCACATTATTTCCTGTCTATGTGCAGTAACAAACACACAAAGTTTTCATGTGTCGGGTTTGCTGAAAGATTCCTGTGTTTCAGGCTGGGAAAAAGTACATTTGGCACCCGTGAGCATCCTAACACGCAGCAGCTGAAAAAATCAGCAGTTGAGAGGCCAGGAAGGGTCCAGCAGAGAAGGCAGCGATGCAGCTCGAAAAGCTGGAGACGCGCTGACAGAGACAGAGTTTCTGGGTTTGGTGGTCTGAAAGCATTTGACCTACTTATTTTTATTGGTGTTTAATGGAGCTTTAAGGAGGCGACAGGCAGATAGAGCGAGCGAGCGAGGTGAAGGAGGGGTCGCCTTCCACCCCGGCAGACTCGGTACGTGCCGAAGGGTTTAAACACACGGGGAGGCACATATGGGTGCCGATGAAGCTTTTACTGCGCATGTATGCAGTGATTTAAGTGCATCAATATGCAGACAGATGGAGGCCGGGCAGAGATCCAGGCAGGCCGAGCGCAGTCGGTCAGACGGTGGAGAGAAGACCTGCGTGAGATCAACAGTGACTCTGTTTGACTCTGCAGAGAATAAAGAGACGAAGCAGCCGCGGACGCAGACACGTGCAGTGAAACAGGGTAACGCTGCGCTCTGTGCCTCTCGTTCACATCTATCACTCACACGCAGCTCTCAGATCTCTGCGTTCGTGTTACTTCTTACTTCATTAACGGCAAAAACCAAAATAAATGTGACTTTTCTTCAGAGCATCGTACCACGCAGAGCTCTGCACGCTGTGGCAGAGACCGTCACGTGCAGCTGGTTAACGTGGGCGCGTGCTTTGTTTGAAGCTGGATCTGTGGATTTTTCACCACATTAACATCAGCCTCTCTGCTCACGGTCTTGTGATCTGCTTCATTTGTGATGAGCGTGCAGAGTTTCCCAGTTACATTAACACTGCCTGAATAACGCTCTGCAGGCTAGGCTAACGCTAACAGACGACTGAAAGCTCAGGAAGAAGAAACCAAAGATGAGCAGACGTGTTTGCAGGAGAAGAGACAAACAGTAAATATATGAAACTATCACAACGTCATGCCTGTGCTTGTTGTACTTGTGCTGTTGCTAGGTGGTTGCCAAGCAACCTGCTGGTATAATTGTGTAATTCAGCTCTTGTGGATCTAAAGAAATGTTAAAACAGGAGCTTTTCTAAGGTGTCACAGAGGCATAAAACAGGTCTGTTTTCTAACTCGTGATGTTGTAGGAGACAGTGTTTCACATTGATTGTGTTACTTTGTGTTGGAACAGTGAAACACTAAAGCACAGAGTTGCTTTTATTCTAACTTTTGGCACCGATTTTCTCCCTGCAGATCGATCTTAGATCTATCCACACATCAGACATGGATCTCCTCAGCAGTTATCGGCCCTGAGTGTTGGGCGTGTTACGGGTGTAACACCTGTGAGTTTTTATTCCCCTTTAACTTAAAGTCCAGCTTTTGGTGATATTTTTCGGCTGTGTTGGTCTCCAAATGTTCTCCAAACTTCTGCAGCTCCAATAGATTTTGAGTTACAGAAAGAGATGATTTGTTAGTCACAGTTTGTTCCTTGCTGGTTGTTTCAGTGTCTTCACGCAGCTTAACCAGAGCTTCACACATAAAAGTGTTTTTCCTCCATGAGGGGGAGAGGAGGCGCGAGTACCCAGAACTTACGTGCATTTTGCAGGAACATAAGATGTAAGATGGGGAAATATTGTTTGCTTTTCCAGAAATTTTCCATGAAATAACCCAGCACCTAAAATTCCTTCATTTAATTTTAGGTTATTTCATTGTTACATGAAATTTCACCTAAGTACAGGGTACTTGTGCCTTATTTGTGGGTCGTCTTATGAAGTGTTACTGTAATGTTGATTGAGCTCATCACCAGCTTTTTGCTGGGAGGACAGGTGGAGCTTTCAGCCTGTAACAGAAGCCCAGCAGCACGTCTGAAGCAACAGCTGGAGTTAAACTGGTCTGTGCCTCCAACATCTGCCATCATAACTTCTTTTGTTTTCAGAGAACCACAATGGAAATGAGATTATTAAGCACTCGCCGTCCATTCATCTTCATCAAACACATCTGCATTTTGAAGTTGAGAGTAAAAAATGTTGCGTGAGTGTTTTCATTCCAGTGTTGAAATTTATTTGAATCAGAAACAGAAGCAACATGTCGGTTTTGTGACAACACAAAGAGACTCAAAGATGTGAAAGGCTGAAGCCAAACTCCCTGTGAGGACCGCCTCAGACAGCGGCACAGACTTTGGTTTTAGGCTCCAGGTAAAGGAGAAAGACGTCAGCACGGGAAGACGAGGACGCAGCTCAGGCTGTCGTCCATGGAGCGGACCCCAACGCTCGCATTTACTCTGGTCATAAATCAGCGTCAGAGTGAACTCGACAGCGGTCTGTTCATCAGGAACAGGCCACAGAAAAATGTTTCCCACTGATGTCGATCAAACTTGAAAAGGAAAAGCTTTGTGTCAGTAATTATATCAGCCTGAGGCTGGACAGTGAGCAGGACTTCCTGTTTATACTTCCTCCTTTATCTTTATTGTTGTCTCCACAAAGGAGGTCATGTGATCTGTTACTCAAAAACCCGGATCTGGAAGCAGGACAAAGGATCCAGATCTCCACCTGAGCCGGGATCCAGCTCAGAGTCTGGGAATCCACTCCTAACAGGAAGCTGAGTGTGTGTGTGAGAGTGTGTGTGTGTGTGCGTGTGTGCGTGTGTGTGTGAGAGTGTGTGTGTGTGTGTGTGCGTGTGTGTGTGCGTGTGTGTGCGCGTGTGAGAGTGTGTGTGTGCGTGTGTGTGTGCGTGTGTGTGTGAGAGTGTGTGCGTGTGTGTGTGCGTGTGTGTGCGCGTGTGTGTGTGCGTGCGTGCGTGTGTGTGTGTGTGCGCGCGCGCGCGCGTGTGCGTGTGTGTGCGTGTGTGTGCGTGTGTGTGTGTGAGAGTGTGTGTGTGTGTGTGTGCGTGTGTGTGCGTGTGTGTGTGTGTGTGTGTGCGTGCGTGTGTGTGTGCGTGTGTGTGTGTGTGTGTGTGTGCGTGTGTGTGCGCGCGCGTGCGTGTGCGCGTGTGTGCGTGTGTGCGCGTGTGTGTGCGTGTGTGCGTGTGTGTGTGAGTGTGTGTGCGTGCGCGTGTGTGCGTGTGTGCGTGTGTGTGTGTGTGCGCGTGTGTGCGTGCGCGTGTGCGTGTGCGCGTGCGTGTGTGTGTGCGTGTGAGAGTGTGTGTGTGAGAGTGTGTGCGTGTGTGTGTGTGTGAGAGTGTGTGTGTGAGAGTGTGTGCGTGTGTGTGTGTGTGTGTGAGTGTGTGTGTGTGTGTGCATGTGCGCGTGTGTGTGTGTGCGTGTGTGCGCGTGTACTTACTTGGGGTAGTTCATGCAGTAGAGAGTGTAGATGTCGAAGGCTTCACTCTGAAACAGAGAACAGCTGATGTCAGAGCAGCTGGCGTTGAACCAGCAGCCATAAGCCTGCAGCTTCCCTGCGGGGGGCGCTCACCTTTGCTTTTCCTGCAGTTAAAAATGTCTGCATGAATCTGAGACCCTCCCACTCCCACCCCAGCTGTTTGGCCCAGCTGTTTGCAGTTTTATACATTCGGTCTGGCTGCCTGAACTCAGCCACAGGTCCACCTCATAGAGGTCAGAGGTCTTCGTCCCATCCAGCAGGTATGACCGTAGATGTGCCGCTGAAGTGTGAACCACACTCATCCCTGTAAACTGGGCGAGCTGTCCTTCACGTCCCCTTTCAGTCCACTTCCTGTCAGCCCGTCAGGAGGTTGCAGAGAGAAACCCACACTGTGTCTCCTGCTCGGGTCCTAAAATAACTCTAACGGTTTAATCTAATGTCCACGGTTAAACAGGAAGTTCAGTTCAGCCCAGTCTGAATGAACAACAAGCCTCCCGAGGACCAGACGCTGTTTCTAAACTCAACTGAAGGTGCTCAAAGGTCCTGCAGAAGAGTTTAACCCTGAATGCAGCACAGCCCCCTGCTGATGAACAAAGAGGACCCAGAGGGAAGGGACAGATTACTGTGGAGACTTCCTGCTCTCCTAATCTAATCTACAATCCTGAACGGACTCCTACTGCTCATCCTCAGCTCTTATTCTGACCCCTGACCTCTCACAGAGCAGCTTTGCATCACTCACACTTCAATATAATCCTTCTTTATCTCAAACTGGGCCTCAGTGCATTCTCTGTCCCGAATAAGCTCCTCCCCCTTTCGAGGCCTGGGTTCATTACTATTATTAACGCTAAAAGAAAAAAGCTTTTACACTCATATTTGGTTCGTGCGCTGAAAGGAATCAAAGAGCTTTGACACCACAGAGGTGAGAGAGCATAAAACAGAACACACACACACACACGCTGTGTACTCACCCTCTCTACGAAGCACTCTGCGATGGCTGCAGCGTGAGGGCTTCTCTCTAAATCCTCCAGCAGATCACTGAGGACACAAACACAGAGGTCAAAGGTCAGGCTAATCTTCCAACAGGGACTTGTTCTGTGTATTAATGATGATGTCGGTGCATCAGCTTCA
The DNA here is from genome assembly GCF_041146795.1 of Maylandia zebra. NCBI lineage: Eukaryota > Metazoa > Chordata > Actinopteri > Cichliformes > Cichlidae > Maylandia > Maylandia zebra. The sequence goes on along the minus strand of NC_135180.1, from coordinate 39,067,546 downwards.
TCCACACTGGGAACCTTTAGTCCCCATAAACCTCTTAAATGACGTCCCAAAACCTGCAGTTTCTCTGATGTCCAGCAGAGGCAGCAGTGAGTCAGTCCCATAGACTCCCATGTTAAAACGTTCCAGCAGAAACAAACAGCCTGATACACAAACTGTTTTACCTGTTTTAATAACCCACCTGTTTAAATTGTACTAAAGCATAAAGTTTGCATTATAAGGGGCGTGGTCTCTTTGATTGACACGTGGATCGTGACACAGGTGGCTGTAGCTAGCTGTCTCCTAGGCTTTATCTCTGCAAACTGGAGTCCCAGTTGTGCTGTGTAGGACTTTATTTGGATGTTACTGAGCAATAATTAGCAGGTATAACCCTGTAGGTTGGGACCAGTACCAGGACTACACTGGTTTGTCTCTCCTCCCAGTCTTGAATAGGAGGATCTCTCACATGTAAAGCAGAGGTGTTAACCACCCCACCATGGAACCACTGAGGTTCCCTAAACGCATCATCCGGGTGATCCTGAGCATGAAGGACCTGCAGCTTGCAAACTGTCCACAGAGCGAGCACAGACGGTCTGATGCTGTAATAACTAACCATCATACTGTAGTCACAGCGAGCGCTGCGACTGAGAGAGATTAGCATGATGCTACACCAACTCAGGGAAACTCTCCCCCTGACCACCCTCGTCCCTCCACCCTCGTCCCTCCACCCAGCCGAGTACAACAACCTTCTTTATCGCTTTGTTTTAATTCGTCCTCTCTTTTCTCCATCCATCTTAACCACACTGTGCACTTCTTAAGCCACAGCGGCGTGATGCCAAACCAATCCAGATTCTGTGGAATAACCTTTGACCTGCTGGCCGTTTGCTGCTGAGCTCAGAGTCTCCGTCTGTGGTTTTAATCAATACTCGTTTAAGGTCATTCGTGCAGGACGAAGCAAAGCTGGAAACAACTGAGTGGCAGCAGAAAGCGTCAGCGCGTTACGCTCGCCTCGTCTTTTTGAGGACTCATCATAAAGCTTTGACGGTGGTTATCGTGCCGAGCGAGAGCGTTCGGACGCCCGCTGGGGTCGCGGCGTTGCTTACAAACCTTCTCTTTCTCTCTCGTCGGGTTTAACGTCCCGATGCTCTAACTTGGTCTCTCTCTGAAACAGACTCCGTGTGTTTGAGATCTATGTGCAGCCGTGCACGTTTTCAGGCCCATGGGTGCCTGAAAGCTGCCGGCCTCCAAACCAAAATGAATTATGAGGAAAATTTGGGAAAGAAGGAATTTGTTGCAAAACAGGAAACTTGTTGTTCGCTGTGACGCTGAACAGAGCGAGGCGTTTTAATCTAACACGGCCAACAGCGAAGAAACACAAGAGCATCTGACAGTGAGTCAGGTCGACGTGAATCAAATTGTGAATCATGCAAAGCTACCCTAGAAAAGTGGATTTAGGTTGAAGTCGAAGTCTCCGTCCTGACCGTGCGTTCTGAGGAGCTTTGATGACCTCGGCGCAGCTGAATCTGGTTATTTCCCCACCGCGCAGTTTAAAAATAACACGAGCAGTAAAACAAACTGTTGCATGAGACTGAAAACGTCTCTGAGAAGCTTTGTTTTTATTTGGCGAGGCCGATGTTTGTTGCTAGGCAGAAACTCGAGCCAAATGTCTGATGACTATCTGAAAAAGTGCAGCTCTCTGAACAATGCATCAGGAACGAGCGGAGCCTCAGAGAATTTCACTGGAGGGACTTTTACTGCTGGACATATTTCACGTGACGTCGGACGACTGAGGCGGCGTGAACGAAACACGCCGACAGCTCATATGAGTTTATGATAAACATGGATCCATCTGAGCTGAGATCAGACAGGAGACATCGTCCTCCAGCTGCCTCTCACTGATCTGAACTGCTGTTTCATTCATTTTTACTTTCCTGTAACAAGACATTTAAGTTGATGATGATCTTTTTCTGCCATATTGGAGCAGGCCTCCATCTGGTAACACCAGAGGACCCTTCGTTTGTGCAGGTTTGTCTGACGCTCATCTCTGGATGATTAAAGTGAGTAAATGAGCTTCGTCTGAAGGGACGGCGAGGAGCTCCGCCACATCGTCTGACGGGGATGCTTCAGATGTGTTCCAGGCACATCCAGCTGGAGAGGAGACCTCTGGAAGTTTTCCCGAAGAAGAGCTGGAGGAGGTCTGAGCAGCAGAACATGGAGGACGAGCTGCATCCACAGGTTGGAGTTTGCGGATCAAACCACGTGAGAAGCTTCGGTTACTGAGGACGAACCCACGAACGCTCAGAGCCCTGATAATGAAAAGCATCGTCCGTGTTTCACGTACGTCGACGGATTACTGTGAAATACCACTTTCACTGTTTCACAGTGAAACGAGCTGATTTTGATTATTTCTGGGAAAACGAGGAGCGTGGTGGTGTTGCGAGCGAGTGGCCGTGACGAGGAGGAGATAGGAGGAGATTATATGAGGTCACGCTGCAAACTCTTACTGCATTCTCAGCTAACGAGCTCCGATCGAGGCTCTCATTATCACAAACCCACACACACATATCCGTGCGTATGGACCGACACACACACGCTCCCTCCTCCACCTCCTCTTCCTCGCTGCCTTCGCTCGCTCGCTCGCTCGGCTCTGGCGTCAGGCCTCGTTTTGTGGCCGGCGGACATCATTAGCCGGGGATTATGGGAAAGGAAGAGGGAATTCTGGGAATGGAGTGACCACAGAAAAGCCGGGATGTCAGAGGCAAAGCGGCAGGCAGACAGAGAGAGAGACGCCACAATAAAAGTGAAGGAAGCACAGAGACGGGACGACGACGCGAGTAAACAGAGAGACGGAGCTGATAATTAAAGACAGAAGGAAAAATGTCTTTAATGTGGGACGACAAGCATGTCGGGGAAAAACAGAGATATCGGCAAAGGAAATGGAAACGATCACAACGCTGATCCACGCACGTTTGTTTATGTGCACGAAGCAGCATTTAAGGCAGGTCTGTCAGGTCAGTCCGAGAGCAAACCGGCAGCACGCCGAGCTGTCAGCGCTCATCACGGCGACGGCGTCCACACACGCACACGTCCTGTCCACGCTCAGCGAAGCCTTTCAACAACGGTCCGGTTTACTGAGTTTTAAAGCTAAACTTTCTGCTCGTCTTCATTTCCTGCTTTACAAACACGCAGCCCACAGCCTGACGCAGACTTGGGCGGGCCACGGGTTTCCACCAATCCCGACGAGGCATGCACCTGAGGAGCAGACGAGCTGCTTCCCCTCGCCGTCAGCAGGAAGAGCACGAGGTCAGCGACATGGAGACGCAGCTTCATTGTCTTTTAATTTAGACAATTTATTAATTAAAATCTATTAAAATAAAGCAGAATATCCTTTTGCTGTGTTTAATGTTTTGGCAGTGATAATGGGAGCGTCCTGATGCCTGAGTTAAATAAGTCCAGTGATCACACACGGTGTTATGGCGCTCGTCTATGGGAAGTCCTCTGATTGGCTGCTGCTCCTGTCCATCCTCTGCAGATGACGTTTTCCCGCCTGTTTCTCCTGGATGTTCACACCTCAGCTCATCAACACATTTTATCTCCTCCCTTCTTTTCCCAGGAATTTAACCCACTAAATAAGCAAACCTAACCTTGACCCCGGGGGACCCCGTGACCCCCAAAACACCGAGCTGGGCCTTCCCCTCCTCCACCTCTTCCTCCTTCTCCCCTGCGGGTTGGGGCCAAGAAAACACAGGTCTGGTTTTCATCCTCCCTCGGAGCGCCGGCTCTTTAACGCAGTGATAAACAGCAGCTGACTGAGCGGCGTCTCAGAAACGCGCTGAGACGAGGACGAAGACTAAAGAGTTGAATGCAGTGAAATGTGTTTTTATCAAAACTCTGATGGCGGTGTGTCGGCGGGTTGACTGCAGAGCAGGAGGCGGGTCCACAGTCACACGGCTCAGACGCATCACAGAGCCGTTCGTTTCCACCTTATTGTGGATTACAGCAGCTTTGCATGACTCGCAGTTCAAAATAATCCTTCTTTAGCTTACACTGGGCTTCAGTTCATCTGTCATTCTTCTGATTGGCTGCTCCTCAAAAATTAGGGTTTAAGCAGCAGGTGGGTGGGGCTTCTGATGACCAAATAAGGATGAGGAATAGAAATTTTACAGTAACACCCTCCGAGTTCACAGCAGGGGCTGAATTTGGGACTGTTGAATGACGAAGGGGAACACTACATTTGATACCAGGATCATCTTCTTGACTTGATTAACAGTTATATTTTAAGGTTACGCTCCTTTATCTGCAAGCCACTTTGCAACCCAGCGCCAGTCCAGTTCATCCTTTCATGCTGAAGCGACAGAAGCTCCTGCAGGTGGAAGATGTTTCCCATTGAACTTTGGCACCCTGACCGACACATCACAGAGCACCTCGGGGTTCGGTATCTTGCCCAAGGACGCTTTGGCATGGAGACTGGAGCAGCCAGGAATCAAACTACCAACCTTCCAGTTAGCAGATTAGTTACTCTGCCTCCTGAGTCACAGCCGCCGTGTAACTGAGCCCAGATCAGCCCACAGAAACACTCAGGACGTCTCTTTACTTTCACTGAACCTGTCCGAGCCTGTAATCACTCACTCACAGTCATAACCTGATATTAGCTTCTGCTATCAGTCGAGGTGAAAAGACTGTGACATGTATGCACTAAAGCACATTGTTTCCACATTTCTCTTATTTCATGAACAAAGTCTTGTTCAGCATTAACACATGTGCTCAAGAAGCAGAAGAAGTGTCTTTTGTCTTTTACTCCACGTTTCCCTCAAACACATCAGCGAGACATCACCCGGCACGCCTCTAACACAGGCCTCAGGTAAAGTAAATGACACCTGACTCCAGATTCAAGCCTTCAGACTGTGCAACAACGTTTCCTTTTTACACTGTACTTTCCCCTGGACCACCCTGCAGACGCACATAGTTAAATCACTCAACATTTACCTGCTGCCTGTAATATGCAGGCAGGGACTCTATAACACACCTGAGAGCAACGATGGCCACTCTGTGATCATGTAACTGTGAGTTACTTCAGCTGAGCCAGAGCCCAGAATCACGGACATGTAACCAACAGCAACAGTTTACCTGCAGCAATAAAACCATGTTTCACTCAGCACAAGATGATTACTGTTCCGCTCTGCCTAAGTTATATTTAACAGCTCATACGGTTAAAAACGAGCTGAGTTGGAGTGGGTTGCAAAGTGTCTTGCATATACACAGAAAATGTAGGCTGGC